>NC_069503.1:1151256680-1151446680 GCF_027579735.1 Bombina bombina | reverse complement strand
TTTGTTTAGGATCTTGAGATCCAAGATTGGTCTGAAAGTTCCCTCTTTTTTGGGAACTATAAACAGATTTGAATAAAAACCCTGGCCCTGTTACTCCCTTGGAACTGGGTGGATCACTCCCATAACCAGTAGGTCTTGAACGCAACGTAAGAATGCCTCTCTCTTTATCTGGTTTGCAGATAATTGTGAGATGAAATCTCCCCTTTGGCGATGAAGCTTTGAAGTCCAGCAGATATCCCTGGGAAACAATCTCCAGAGCCCAGGGATCCTGGACGTCTCTTGCCCAAGCCTGGGCGAAGAGGAAAAGTCTGCCCCCAACTAGATCCGGTCCCGGATCGGGGGCTACTCCTTCATGCTGTCTTAGAGGCAGCAGCAGGCTTTTTGGCCTGCTTCCCCTTGTTCCAAGCCTGGTTAGGTCTCCAGACTGGTTTGGACTGGGCAAAATTTCCCTCTTGTTTTGCATTAGAGGAAGTTGAAGCTGCGCCACTGTTGAAGTTTCGAAAGGAACGAAAATTAGTCTGTTTGGTCCTTAATTTGTTGGACCTATCCTGAGGAAGGGCGTGACCTTTTCCTCCAGTAATATCAGAAATGATCTCCTTCAGTCCAGGCCCGAATAGGGTCTGCCCTTTGAAGGGGATGTTGAGAAGCTTAGACTTTGAAGTAACGTCAGCTGACCAGGATTTAAGCCATAGCGCCCTACGTGCCTGAACGGCAAAACCTGAATTCTTAGCCGTTAGCTTGGTTAAATGAAAAACGGCATCAGAAATAAAGGAATTAGCTAACTTAAGAGCTTTAATCATGTCTAGAATATCATCTAACGGGGTCTCCACCAGTAGAGCCTCCTCAAGAGACTCGAACCAGAAAGCCGCTGCAGCAGTGACTGGGGCAATGCATGCAAGAGGCTGGAGAATAAAACCTTGCTGTATAAAGATTTTCTTAAGGAAACCCTCTAATTTTTTATCCATTGGATCTAGGAAAGCACAACTGTCCTCGACAGGGACCGTCCACCTTAGGGACCGTCTGCCACGAGTCCCGTGTTGCGGAATCTATGGGAAACATCTTTTTAAAAGCAGGAGGGGGAGAGAACGGTACACCTGGTCTATCCCATTCCTTAGTAATAATTTCTGAAAACCTCTTAGGGACTGGAAAAACGTTAGTGTAAACAGGCACTGCAAAGTATTTGTCCATTTTACACAATTTCTCTGGGACTACAATGGGGTCACAGTCATCCAGAGTCGCTAAAACCTCCCTGAGCAACAAGCGGGGGTGTTCAAGATTAAATTTAAATGCTGTCATTTCAGAGTCAGACTGAAGTAACGCCTTCCCTGAATCAGAAATGTCACCCACAGATAGAAGGTCTCCTGCTTCGGCTTCTGCATATTGTGAGGGTATATCGGACATAGCTACTAAAGCGTCAGAAAGCTCTGTATTTGTTCTAGCCCCAGAGCTGTCTTGCTTTCCTTGTAACCCTGGTAGTTTGGTCAATACCTCTGTGAGGGTATTAGTCATAACCGCCGCCATGTCTTGTAAGGTAAACGCATTGGACGCGCCAGATGTACTTGGCGTCACTTGAGTGGGAGATATAGGTTCTGACACATGGGGAGAGCTAGGTGGTTTAACCTCCCTTTTGTCAGTCTGAGAAATCTCTGGTGATAAATCTTTAAATGCCATAATATGGTCTTTATAAGTTATAGAAATATCAGTATTTGGTACACATTCTAAGAGGGGGTTCCACAATGGCTTCTAAACATAATGAACAAGAAGTTTCCTCTATGTCAGACATGTTTAACAGACTAGTAATGAGACCAGCAAGCTTGGAAAACACTTTAATAAATATGAAACAGCAATTAAACAAAAATGGTACTGTGCCTTTAAGAGAAAAAAAACTACCACATAAACTGTAAAACAGTGTTAAAAAGTAGTAAACTCTCCAAAATTTTTACAGTGTGTATAAGGGACTAAAGCAGCATTGCACCCACTTGCAAATGGATGATTAACCCCTTAGGCCCCAAACCGGATTTGAAAAACGTTAAAACCTTTAATAAACAGTCAAACACACTGCCACAGCTCTGCTGTGGCTCCTACCTGCCCTTAAACACGATTTTTGCAGGAAAAAAACCCTCTATAGTGGTCCTTAGATGCCAGAGGACTCCTTTAGGGAAGCTGGATGTCTCAGTCTGAATATCAACTGCGCATTTAGAGCGTGAAAATAGGCCCCTCCCACCATGCACTCGATGTCAGAGGGCCTTAAAAAAGTACTCCTAGGAGTAATCTGACTAGCCATGTGGAAAACTAGGCCCCAAATAAAGATTTATCACCCTCAGAGAAAAAACGTTTTTTCTATAAACCATGCAAACGTTTTGACACTAAGTAATATGAGTATTAACATGAATATTACCCTTTTTTGTAAGCATGATCCCTGTCGTTGTTAAATCACTGCATCAGGCTTACCTCAAATATACAAGGCTCTGTCAGCATTTTCTAGACCTTATCTCTCTAGAAATAAATATACTGAACATACCTCAAAGCAGGTAATCTGCAAACCGTTCCCCCAACTGAAGTTTTCTTTCCATACTCTTCAGTTATGTGTGAGAACAGCAATGGACCTTAGTTACAATCCGCTAAGATCATCAACCTTCAGGCAGATTCTTCTTCTAATTTCTGCCTGAGAGTAAAAACAGTACAACGCCGGTACCGTTTAAAAATAAACTCTTTATTGAAGGTAAAAACTAAACTAAGTCACCACATCTCTCTTACACTTCCTATCTTGCAGAGAGTTGCAAGAGAATGACTGGGGGTGGCAGTTAGGGGAGGAGCTATATAGACAGCTCTGCTGTGGGTGTCCTCTTGCAACTTCCTGTTGGGAAGGAGAATATCCCACAAGTAATGGATGAACCCGTGTACTGGATACACCTTTACAAGAGAAATATGTTTTATCCTCCATAAAGTAACTTATGCTGCCAAGTTTCCCTAGGTATAAAAGCATGTCACCTTATGTCATCTGCTGAGGGCAGTTAGGGGCAGTTATAAATTAATACCAAGAATAACATGAGTATTTAATGTCCCTTTAAAACTGACAAAATGTGTATTGTTCTAAAGCCCAGGGATACACCATTTGAAAAGCTTGTCAGGTGTTTATCTCCTCTGCTGAGGCTAGTTAGGAACATAAACTCCAGTATATATCAGCCAACCACTGTGCAGCATGCAGGAGTGGGTCAGGGTTTCATACACATTATATAGGTAGTTCAAAATTTCTAAAACAATCGATAGTGTCTGCATATAGTTCATATTATCACTGAGTGTAGTGAATACATATCCCTGATAAAATGACAAATGCTGTAAATCATATTTACCGTCCCTTGTCACAGTCCTTTCTTCATTCTTTCATGACAACCTCCTATTCATTGCTCTGTCCCCTGATGGGACAAATACTTTGTCTCACTTTGTACCACCCTGTCCACTCCAAGAAACCTCCACATTTTCCTTTGCACTGCTACAAGGGACATCCTTGTTTTTTCTTTGCCCTGCCCCCTAGCAACCTCTGCATTTATCCTTGCACTGCCACAAAGAACATCCTTGTGTTTTCCTTGCCCTGCCCCCTAGCAACCTCTGCCTTTTTCTTTGCACTGCTACAAGGAACATCCTTGTGTTTTCCTTGCCCTGCCCTCTAGCAACCTCTGCCTTTTTTCTTTGCGCTGCCACAAGGAACATCCTTGTTTTTTTTCCCTTGCCCTGCCCCCTAGCAACCTCTGCATTTATCCTTGAATAGCCACAAGGAACATCCTTGTTTATTCCTTGCCCTGCCCCCTAGCAACCTCTGCCTTTATTCTTTGCAGTGTCAAAAGGAACATCCTTGTGTTTTCCTTGCCATGCCCCCTAGCAACCTCTGCATTTTTTGTTTGCAATGTCACAAGGAACATCCTTGTTTATTCCTTGCCCTGCCCCCTAGCAACCTCTGTATTTTTCTTTGCACTGTCACAAGGAACATCCTTGTTTTTTCCTTGCCCTGCCCCCTAGCTACCTCTACATTTTTTTGGACTTTGGACTGACCACAAGGAACAGCCTTGTTTTCCATGCCCTACCGTGATCCTGGCAATCCTTTTGTTTGTATCTGCCCTGGTCACATGTAACCTTGTTTTCCTATTTGTTTGTATTTGCTCTGGCCTTCAGCCCTCTGTTTTTCCTTATGCTGCTCTTCAACTACCTCCTGGTTTTTTCATTGCCCAGCCCCCAAACAATCTCCCTGTTTTTGTTTGTACCATGACCCAAAGTAACCTTCCTGTGCTTCCAAAAGCTCCTTTTTTCCCCCCTTTACCCTACCTCGACGTAGCCTCCTTGTTCTAAGTCCGCCCAGTCCCCAATCTCTCTGCCTGTCTCTTCCCTGGACACACCTTTTTGTTTTCATTTGCTCAGCCCACCAGGCAACCTTGCTGTTTTTCTGTTCTATCCCCAAGCAAACTTCTTTTTGCATTGACACTAAGCAGCCTAATTGTTCTTTTTTGCCCTGCTCCCCCAGTAGTTACCTTAATTGTATTTGCCCTGCCCCCAAGCAACCTCCTTGTTTTTCCTAATTCTGGACAGAGGGCAAGATAACGTCCATGCTTAATCATATTCCCTGTAAGCTCCTTACCACTGTTCTTAAGTTACATGGTCTCATGTCCCAATACATGATTGCACACTGTATCTGTTATACTTCCATAACAGCGCAAAAAAGGGCAGTAGAGACTATAAACAGCAGGAAGAAACATACAGGGAACGTACCGGAGTAAGGTTGATGCCATAGGCTATTAGAATGTATAATACAAGTTAAAAATAAAATTAAAAAAAGGATCTGCTTTATCGTAGAAACTGTGCTGTGGGAGAATGAGAGATCACAGGTCTGCTCAGGTAATCTAGACTGAAAGACAGAAATACATAAAACACACCCATCCACCAGGAGCGGGAAAGCAGCAGTGTGATTGATTTGGACTTTGATTTCAGGTGAGGGTATAGGAAGAAGATGTGGACAGAGGCAGAGAAGGGGCAGAGAGTGGCAGGCTGCGGTACACACCTCTTCCTCCTCTATCCGAGCAGGCTCAATCAGAAGATTATTCACTTGATCAAACGACACACCCTGTTAGAAGTAAAATCCAGCAAAAAGAGAGAGGAGGCAGAGAAAGAGAGAGGGAGGGAGAGAGAGAGACAGGCATGCGGATTAGTGGAGCCACAAAATACCAACACCAAGACCCACCTTTGAAGCATCTTCTTATCTAAGCAAGTAGAATGCAGTAAATACATAGCTGATGGGCATGACCCACCAGTGCAAGGCAGAGTAATCACCTCAAAAACTGATTAGTCCTGATTAACATGGTACACTGCAGCAGCAATGAATGCAAACAGCACTTAGCCATGAGACAGTTTCTGACAAATAAACCTCATAGCAAATGTTTATAACAAGTTTAATACAAAAAGCATCCAGCACTTGCCTCTGACAATGAGCAACAGCCGTGCAAAAAGCTACACAAACAAGATGGCAACATAAACAGGCCAGAGGGCAAGGTGAAGGCCAAGCACAGGGGAGGTGGAGCAGAGACTATAGAAATTAAACTGGGGAAACTAGGACCAGGATATGTAAGAATCAGCTCACCCGGGTATTAAACCCACAATTCCCTGTAGTTTTTGACACTGGTTATGATTTTCTTTTAATATAATTTTTTTAAGGTTTCATAATAAGCTCAGGGATATTACGGGGGACTAATTTTAAGGCACAAAATTACCAAACAGGAAGAAGTAGTCCCCATGAGACAGCTGTGGGAATGTGGAGTTTTGGCTCTCTGTGGTTTTGTAAATATACATCTAAATCTTACGGGTTATGACAAAAAAAAACAAAGAAAAAGGTTTGAGTTTCTAGCTGTACCGTTAACAGGACGCCTGTCCTTGCCCTCTGCTTGGTCTCATGCCTTAAACCAGATACGTAAGACAGATGGGAAATGTCTGAAAGAACTGGTGAGACACAGGTGGTCTTGGCGAGTTACTTACTGACATTTATCGGCTAACGAACCATATGTTCCTATAGGAAGCAACAGATTGGCCTTGTCACAGGACCACAGAGGTTTGTAGCGGACATAAAGTAACAGCAGCCGTACCCTGCTGACCACCACCCTGGAAGCCAATCACAACTGTCCAGTATCAGCAGAAGAAATGGACTAATGTGAATACCTGTCAGCTGTGAGGCCTGAGGCATTGCAATGGGTGACTGGCAGGTTAGTTGCCTTAGGATAGATGCTGAAGAAATGGCAGTGATAAAACGGTCATTAGCTTGGGGAATGTTTTTGAATGTAATTTTTAGGAACTGGAACTATTAATGTTGGGGCTGGAAGCTGTGTGTCCCCAGCTAAAAACATGTGTTTGTGCCATAGCTGCAAATTGACTCGTACCTTTATGTTCTGCTGGGCGTTGAGCCTCTCCTCTCTGGTCTCCTCAGACTCCCACTCTCTATCTGGCTCTTCCATTTCATCATGATCCTCATCGGGTGGCTGTGAGCATCTAGCAAAGCCCTCGTTTTCACCTTCTTCTTCCTCTGGCAGTCCCTCCGTGCTCAGGCCCTGCAGAAGGGCCACCACAGCTTCTGGTTTTGGCAGCTTTGTAATCTTGAAGTTCTTCTTGTAGTGGGGAGTGTCCTTGCGTATAAGACGCTGCTTCTCCACTGGGGACTCTCGACCTTCATCATAATCATCTTCATCACAGTGCACCACCGGCTCATCAGCAAAGTGAACTGTAGGCTGTGGAAATGAGGAGGTCAGACCGTTAATAAGCCCATAAGCATAGTTTGGTTGCTGGCTTATGGTGTAAAATAGAACCTGCTCCCTCAGCCAGACATGGGATTATGTGACAAAAACATCCCTGTAAACTGAAAAGAAAATTCTAGTGTAAAAAGAAATGTCCTATGCAGCATTCTGCTCCAGGTGAAGATACGGAGAGTGACTGGAGCATATCTGTGTATGCCTGCTTCATATTTGCTCATTAGCTGTAGTGGCAGAGGTTAAAGGATATTAAACTGTATGCAATTATAATATGACATGCTTATTTATGTGTAGTTACAACACTTTACAAAATACTTTATTTTGTCCCTTTTTCCAGTAACTAACTCCAGAAAATTCTTGATTTTCTAAATTCAATTCTATAAAAGGGACGCCGACTATGTTTGCACTTTAAAGTTTTCCTATTATTTCTCTCTCCTGCTTAGAATAAATAGGGACAGATATAAAACAGGCAGCAAGAGAGACTGTCCAAACAAGGCTGTGTAGAACATAAGATTATCTAATAGTATTTCCACACAGTCTTGTTTGCACAAACTATTACATTGGCTGATTTATACCTGTCCCTAATATTTCTCAATAGAAGAAAGTTTAGAATTAGATCCGGAATGGAAATAAAATGTTAGATGTAGTTTAATTAATCAGTTGTAATGAAGATGCGCTATAACTTGAAATTCTAATACCCTGCGCTCCAGCCGCGCATTTCAAAAGTAATTCTGTTTTGTGAGCGAACAGTTTGAAGCAGTTATGCGTACCTGATAAATTTCTCTCTTTCCGGGCATAGAGTCCACAACGTCATTCCAATTACTAGTGGGATATTCAACTCCTGGCCAGCAGGAGGAGGCAAAGAGCAACCCAGCAAAGCTGTTAAGTGTAACTTCCCTTACCCATAAATCCCCAGTCATTCAGCTGATGGAAAATGGAGAAAGAATAAACACAAAGTTATCGAGGTGCCTTAGGTTTACTCAAAAAAACTGCTGAATTAAGATTTAGAGAGGCAGGGGTCGTGGACATGCCCGGAAAGAAAGAGAAATTTATCAGGTAAGCATACATTTTGATTTCTTTCCTATGGCATGAAGAGTCCACAACGTCATTCCAATTACTAGTGGGAACCAATACCCAAGCTAGGGGACACGGAATGAAAAGGGAGGGAGAACAAGGCAGGAGGACCTTAACAGAAGGCACCACCACTTGAAGAACCTTTCTCCCAAAAGAGGCCTCAGTCGAGGCAAAAGTATCAAATTTGTAGAATTTGTAAAAAGTATGCAAAGAGGACCATGTTGCCGCCTTGCAAATCTGTTCCACAGAAGCTTCCTTTTTAAAAGCCCAAGATGAAAAAAAAACAGCCCTAGTGGAATGAGCCGTAATTCTCTCAGAAGGCAGCTGTCCAGCTGTCTCCTAAGTAAAACAAATCACCCTTTCTTAACCAAGGGAAAGGGAAGTAGAAGAGACCCTCTGACCCTTACGCTTTCCAGGGAAAACAACAAACAGGACAGAAGACTGGCGAAAATCTTTAGCAGCTTGTAGGAAACATTTTTAGAGCCCACACAACATCCAAATTATGCAAAAGACCTTCCTTAGAAGAAGGAACAACAATGACCTGATTAATGATTCGATCCGAAACCACCTTAGGGAGAAACCCCCTTTTAGTACAAAGGACCGCCTTATCTGTATGAAAAAATAAGGAACAGGGAATCACACTGCGTAGCAGAAAGCTCAGAAACCCTGTGAGCGGAAATAGCAAGAAGAAACAAAACATTCCAAGAACAATCTTATATCAACCACATGCATTGGCTCAAATAGAGCCTGCAGCAAAACTTTAAGAGCTAGGTTAAGAATCCAAGGAGGAGCAATAGGTATAAACACAGGCCTGATTCTGACCAGGGCCTGAACAAAAGCTTGAACGTCAGGTAAATCTGCTAGACGTTGTGCAAAAGAATAAACGGTGCATAATCTGGACACTCAGAGTACTGACTGACAAACCTTTCTCCAGGCCATCGTGAAGAAAAGATAAAATTCGGGGAATCCTCCCCCGGGTCCAGGAAAAACCCCTAGATTCGCATTAAATTTTTTATTTATGCCATACCTTATGGTAAATCTAGCGAGTAACAGGTTTACAAGCCTGAAGCATAAAATCAATGACCGCCTCGGAAAAAACACATCTAGACAGGACTAGGCGTTTAATCTCCAAGCAGTCAAATTCAGAGAATCTAGATTTGTATAGAGAAATAGACCCTGGATTAGAAGGTCCTTCCTTAGAGGAAACCTCCAAGGAGGAAGAGATGACATCTTCACTAGATCCGCAAACCAGATCCTGCGAGGCCATGCAGGAACTATTAGAATTACCAATGCTCTCTCCTGTTTGATACGAGCAATGACTCATGAAAGGAGAGCAAACAGGAGGAAACAGGTATGCCAGAGAAAAATCCAAGGGACCGCTAGAGCATCTATCAGAGCAGCCTGAGGATCTCTTGACCCTGATCGGTACTTTGGAAGCTTGGCGTTTTGACCAGACGCCATCAGATCCAACTTCGGAACCCCCCACTTGAGGGTTATACTAGAGAACACTTCCGGATGGAGAGCCCATTCCCTGGGATGAAAAGTATGTCTGCTCAGAAAATCCGCCTCCCAATTGTCCAACCCTTGAATGTGGAGGGCAGACGGCAGACAGGAGACAATCGAGAGCTTCCGCCCACTGCAGAATGCGAGTCACCTCCTTCATGGCCAAGGAACTCTGAGTTCTTCCCTGGTGGTTGATGTAAGCCACTGAGGTGATTTCGTCCGACTAGAATCTGATAAACTGTACTATAAAAGACACTTGAGGTCAAGATGTCAAGGCTTTGAAGATTACTCTCAATTTCCAAGATCTTGAAGGGAAGAGAAGACTCTTCTTGAGACCACAGGCCCTGAGATTTTAGGGAACACCAAACAGCTCCCCAGCCTAACAGGCTGTCATCCGTAGTCACAATCACTTAGGAAGGTCTCAGGAAGCAAGAGCCCCGAGACAGAAATTCCTGTGAAATCCACCACGAGAGAGTAATGTTAAGGGATCCAGAACTGTCAGCGGACACATTAGCAGAACCAAACAGGCAAATAAAACTGTCACACTAACCAAACAGGCAATACAACTGTCACACTAACCAAACAGGCAAATAAAACTGTCACACTAACCAAACAGGCAATACAACTGTCACACTAACCAAACAGGCAATACAACTGACACACTAACCAAACAGGCAATACAACTGACACACTAACCAAACAGGCAATACAACTGTCACACTAACCAAACAGGCAATACAACTGTCACACTAACAAAACAGGCAAATAAAACTGACACAAACTAACCAAACCGGCAAATAAAACTAACAGAGTAATTGTAAAGAGTATACAATTTTGGATAGGTAGCTCAAATCTGTGTATCAAATTTTGACTAAGCCCAGAGAGCAATCAACACAGTAAATAAAATAAAAAATTAAATCATTCATAAAAAGTTTATTGACAAAAAACAAAATGTATGCTTACCCGATATATTTATTTCTCTTGTGGTGTATCCAGTCCACGGGTTCATCCATTACTTGTGGGATATTCTCCTTCCCAACAGGAAGCTGCAAGAGGACACCCACAGCAGAGCTGTCTATATAGCTCCTCCCCTAACTGCCACTCCCAGTCATTCGACCGAAGACAAGCAAGAAAAAAAGGAGAAACTATAGGGTGCAGTGGTGACTGTAGTTTAAAAATAAAAAACACCTGCCTTAAAATGACAGGGCGGGCCGTGGACTGGATACACCACAAGAGAAAGAAATTTATCAGATAAGCATAAATTTTGTTTTCTCTTGTAAAGGTGTATCCAGTCCACGGGTTCATCCATTACTTGTGGGATACCAATACCAAAGCTTTAGGAAACGGATGAAGGGAGGGACAAGGCAGGAACTTAAACGGAAGGCACCACTGCCTGTAAGACCTTTCTCCCAAAAATAGCCTCCGAAGAAGCAAAAGTATCAAATTTATAGAATTTCGAAAAGGTATGAAGCGAAGACCAAGTCGCCGCCTTACAAATCTGTTCAACAGAGGCCTCATGTTTAAAAGCCCATGAGGAAGCTACTGCTCTAGTAGAATGAGCTGTAATTCTTTCAGGAGGCTGCTGGCCAGCAGTCTCATAAGCTAAGCGTATTATACTTCTTAGCCAAAAAGAAAGAGAAGTTGCCGAAGCCTTTTGGCCTCTCCTCTGTCCAGCGTAGATAACAAACAAAGCAGATGTTTGACGAAAATCCTTCGTAGCTTGTAAATAAAGCTTTTAAGCACGAACCACATCAAGATTGTGTAATAGACATTCCTTCTTTGAAGAAGGATTCGGACATAGTGAAGGAACAACAATCTCCTGATTGATATTCTTATTAGATACCACCTTAGGAAGAAACCCAGGTTTGGTATGTAACACTACCTTATCTGCATGGAAAATCAGATAAGGGGAATTACATTGTAAAGCAGATAACTCCGAAACTCTTTGAGCCGAGGAGATAGCTACTAAAAACAGAACTTTCCAAGATAAAAGCTTAATATCTATGGAATGCAAAGGTTCAAACGGAACCCCTTGAAGAACTTTAAGAACTAAATTTAAACTCCACGGCGGAGCAACAGGTTTAAACACAGGCTTGGTTATAACTAACGCCTGACAAAACGCCTGAACGTCTGGAACCTCAGCCAGACGTTTGTGCAAAAAAATAGACAGAGCAGAAATCTGTCCCTTTAGCGAACTAGCTAACAATCCCTTCTCCAATCCTTCTTTGAGAAAAGAGAATATCCTAGGAAACCCTTGGATTCACACCAGTGAAGATATTTACACCATATCTTATGATAGATCTTCCTGGTGACAGGCTTTCGAGCCTGAATTAAGGTATCAATGACCGATTCGGAAAAAACACGCTTTGATAGAATCAAGCGTTCAATCTCCAAGCAGTCAGACGCAGAGAAAACAGAATTTATGCTTACCTGATAAATTACTTTCTCCAACGGTGTGTCCGGTCCACGGCGTCATCCTTACTTGTGGGATATCTCTTCCCCAACAGGAAATGGCAAAGAGTCCCAGCAAAGCTGGCCATATAGTCCCTTCTAGGCTCCGCCCACCCCAGTCATTCGACCGACGGACAGGAGGAAATATATATAGGAGAAACCATATGGTACCGTGGTGACTGTAGTTAGAGAAAATAATTCATCAGACCTGATTAAAAAACCAGGGCGGGCCGTGGACCAGACACACCGTTGGAGAAAGTAATTTATCAGGTAAGCATAAATTCTGTTTTCTCCAACATTGGTGTGTCCGGTCCACGGCGTCATCCTTACTTGTGGGAACCAATACCAAAGCTTTAGGACACGGATGAAGGGAGGGAGCAAATCAGGTTACCTAAACGGAAGGCACCACAGCTTGCAAAACCTTTCTCCCAAAAATAGCCTCCGAAGAAGCAAAAGTATCAAATTTGTAAAATTTGGCAAAAGTGTGCAGTGAAGACCAAGTCGCTGCCTTACATATCTGGTCAACAGAAGCCTCATTCTTGAAGGCCCATGTGGAAGCCACAGCCCTAGTGGAGTGAGCTGTGATTCTTTCAGGAGGCTGCCGTCCGGCAGTCTCATAAGCCAATCGGATGATGCTTTTAAGCCAAAAGGAAAGAGAGGTAGAAGTCGCTTTTTGACCTCTCCTTTTACTAGAATAGACAACAAACAAAGAAGATGTTTGTCTGAAATCTTTTGTAGCCTCTAAATAGAATTTTAGAGCACGGACTACGTCCAAATTGTGTAACAAACGTTCCTTCTTTGAAACTGGATTCGGACATAAAGAAGGTACAACTATCTCCTGGTTAATATTTTTGTTAGAAACAACCTTTGGAAAAAAACCAGGCTTAGTACGCAAAACCACCTTATCTGCATGGAACACCAGATAGGGCGGAGAACACTGCAGAGCAGATAACTCTGAAACTCTTCTAGCAGAAGAAATAGCTATTTCCAAGATAGTAACTTAATATCTATGGAATGTAAAGGTTCAAACGGAACCCCTTGAAGAACTGAAAGAACTAGATTTAGACTCCAGGGAGGAGTCAAAGGTCTGTAAACAGGCTTGATCCTAACCAGAGCCTGAACAAATGCTTGAACATCTGGCACAGCTGCCAGTCTTTTGTGTAGTAAGGCAGATAAAGCAGAGATCTGTCCCTTTAGAGAACTTGCAGATAATCCTTTCTCCAAACCTTCTTGTAGAAAGGAGAGAATCTTAGGAATTTTTATCTTATTCCATGGGAATCCTTTGGATTCACACCAAGAGATAAATCTTTTCCATATTTTATGGTAAATCTTTCTAGTTACCGGTTTTCTGGCCTGAACCAGAGTATCTATCACAGAATCTGAAAACCCACGCTTCGATAGAATCAAGCGTTCAATCTCCAAGCCGTCAGCTGGAGGGAGACCAGATTTGGATGTTCGAATGGACCCTGAACAAGAAGGTCCTGTCTCAAAGGTAGCTTCCATGGTGGAACCGATGACATATTCACCAGGTCTGCATACCAAGTCCTGCGTGGCCACGCAGGAGCTATCAAGATCACCGAGGCCCTCTCCTGATTGATCCTGGCTACCAGCCTGGGAATGAGAGGAAACTGTGGAAATACATAAGCTAGGTTGAAGGTCCAAGGTGCTACTAGTGCATCTACTAGAGTCGCCTTGGGATCCCTGGATCTGGACCCGTAGCAAGGAACCTTGAAGTTCTGACGAGACGCCATCAGATCCATGTCTGGAATACCCCATAATTGAGTTATTTGGGCAAAGATCTCCGGATGGAGTTCCCACTCCCCCGGATGGAATGTCTGACGAATCAGAAAATCCGCCTCCCAGTTTTCCACACCTGGGATGTGGATCGCAGACAGGTGGCAGGAGTGATCCTCCGCCCATTGAATTATTTTGGTCACTTCTTTCATCGCCAGGGAACTCCTTGTTCCCCCCTGATGATTGATATACGCAACGGTCGTCATGTTGTCTGATTGGAACCTTATGAATCTGGCCTTTGCTAGTTGAGGCCAAGCCCTGAGAGCATTGAATATCGCTCTCAGTTCCAGAATGTTTATCGGGAGAAGAGACTCTTCCCGAGACCATAGACCCTGAGCTTTCAGGGATTCCCAGACCGCGCCCCAGCCCACTAGACTGGCGTCGGTCGTGACAATGACCCACTCTGGTCTGCGGAAGCTCATTCCCTGGGACAGATGGTCCAGGGTCAGCCACCAACGGAGTGAATCTCTGGTCTTCTGATCTACTTGAATCATTGGAGACAAGTCTGTATAGTCCCCATTCCACTGTTTGAGCATGCACAGTTGTAATGGTCTTAGATGAATTCGTGCAAAAGGAACTATGTCCATTGCTGCAACCATCAACCCTACTACTTCCATGCACTGCGCTATGGAAGGACGAGGAACAGAATGAAGAACTTGACAAGAGCTTAGCTCTGTCAGAAAAATCCTCATTTCTAAGGAATCTATTATTGTTCCCAAGAAGGGAACTCTTGTCGACGGAGACAGAGAACTTTTTTCTATGTTCACCTTCCATCCGTGTGATCTGAGAAAGGCCAGAACGATGTTTGTATGAGCCTTTGCTTTTGACAGGGACGACGCTTGTATTAGAATGTCGTCCAAGTAAGGTACTACTGCAATGCCCCTCGGTCTTAGAACCGCTAGAAGGGACCCTAGTACCTTTGTGAAAATCCTTGGAGCAGTGGCTAACCCGAATGGGAGGGCCACAAACTGGTAATGCTTGTCCAGAAAAGCGAACCTTAGGAACTGATGATGTTCTTTGTGGATAGGAATATGTAGGTACGCATCCTTTAGATCCACGGTAGTCATAAATTGACTTTCCTGGATAGTGGGTAGAATCGTTCGAATGGTTTCCATCTTGAACGATGGTACCCTGAGAAATTTGTTTAGGATCTTCAAATCCAAAATTGGTCTGAAAGTTCCCTCTTTTTTGGGAACTACGAACAGATTGGAATAAAATCCCATTCCTTGTTCCTTTATTGGAACTGGGTGTATCACTCCCATCTTTAACAGGTCTTCTACACAATGTAAGAACGCCTGTCTCTTTATTTGGTTTGAGGATAAGTGAGACATGTGGAACCTTCCCCTTGGGGGTAGTTCCCTGAATTCCAGGAGATAACCCTGAGAAACTATTTCTAGCGCCCAGGGATCCTGAACATCTCTTGCCCAAGCCTGAGCAAAGAGAGAGAGTCTGCCCCCCACTAGATACGGTCCCGGATCGGGGGCTACTCCTTCATGCTGTTTTGTTAGCAGCGGCAGGCTTCTTGGCCTGCTTACCCTTGTTCCAGCCTTGCATCGGTTTCCAGGCTGGTTTGGGTTGTGAGGCATTACCCTCTTGCTTAGAAGATGCAGAATTAGAGGCCGGTCCGTTCCTGAAATTGCGAAAGGAACGAAAATTAGACTTATTTTTGGCCTTGAAAGGCCTATCTTGTGGAAGGGCGTGGCCCTTTCCCCCAGTGATGTCTGAAATAATCTCTTTCAATTCTGGTCCAAATAGAGTTTTACCTTTCAAAGGGATGTTAAGCAATTTTGTCTTGGATGACACATCCGCTGACCAAGACTTTAGCCAAAGCGCTCTGCGCGCCACGATAGCAAACCCTGAATTTTTCGCCGCTAATCTAGCTAATTGCAAAGCGGCATCTAAAATAAAAGAGTTAGCCAAATTAAGTGCGTGAACTCTGTCCATAACCTCCTCATATGGAGTCTCTCTACTAAGCGAGTTTTCTAGTTCCTCGAACCAGAACCACGCTGCTGTAGTGACAGGAACAATGCACGAAATGGGTTGTAGAAGGTAACCTTGCTGTACAAAAAATTTTTTAAGCAAACCCTCCAATTTTTATCCATAGGATCTTTGAAAGCACAACTATCTTCGATAGGAATAGTAGTGCGTTTGTTTAGAGTAGAAACTGCTCCCTCGACCTTAGGGACTGTCTGCCATAAGTCCTTTCTGGGGTCGACCATAGGAAATAATTTCTTAAATATGGGGGGGGGGGGAACAAAAGGTATGCCAGGCTTTTCCCACTCCTTATTTACTATGTCCGCCACCCGCTTGGGTATAGGAAAAGCGTCGGGGTGCACCGGAACCTCTAGGAACTTGTCCATCTTGCATAATTTCTCTGGAATGACCAAGTTGTCACAATCATCCAGAGTAGATAACACCTCCTTAAGCAGTGCGCGGAGATGTTCTAATTTAAATTTAAATGTCACAACATCAGGTTCAGCTTGTTGAGAAATTTTTCCTGAATCTGAAATTTCTCCATCTGACAAAACCTCCCTCATGGCCCCTTCAGATTGGTGTGAGGGTATGACAGAACAATTATCATCAGCGCCCTCCTGCTCTTCAGTGTTTAAAACAGAGCAATCGCGCTTTCTCTGATAAGTAGGCATTTTGGATAAAAATATTTGCTATGGAGTTATCCATTACAGCCGTTAATTGTTGCATGGTAATAAGCATTGGCGCACTAGATGTACTAGGGGCCTCCTGTGTGGGCAAAACTGGTGTAGACACAGTAGGAGATGATGTAGTATCATGATTACTCCCCTCATCTGAGGAATCATCTTGGGCAATTTCATTATCTGTGGCAGTACTGTCCTTACTTTGTTTGGACGCTATGGCACAATTATCACATACATTTAAATGGGGAGACACATTGGCTTTCATACATATAGAACATAGCTTATCCGAAGGCACAGACATGTTAAACAGGCTTAAACTTGTCAACAAAGCACAAAAATCGTTTTAAAACAAAACCGTTACTGTCTCTTTAAATTTTAAACAGAAAACACTTTATTACTGAATATGTGAAAAAGTATGAAGGAATTGTTCAAAAATTACCAAAATTTCACCACAGTGTCTTAAAGCATTAAGAGTATTGCACACCAAATTTCAGAGCTTTAACCCTTAAAATAACGGAACCGGAGCCGTTTACAAATTTAACCCCTATACAGTCCCAGCTATAGCCTTTGCTGAGACCCAACCAAGCCCAGAGGGGAATACGATACCAATTGACGCCTTCTAGAAGCTTTTCCAGCAAATTTCAGATCCTCACACATGCATCTGCATGACCTGCTCTCAAAAAACAACTGCGCAGTAATGGCGCGAAAATGAGGCTCAGTCTACAACTAGGAAGGCCCCCTGACTGGAAAAGGTGTCTAACATAGTGCCTGCCGTTTAATAAACGTTCCCCAAGTTTATAAATGCGAATTGTCAGCATAAATATGAATAAAATGCCCAAATAAAGCAATCGATTTAGCCCATAAAAATGTCTACCAGTTTTTTTAGCCCATATTAAGCCCTTTATTCTGTTTGTTTGACTAAGAAAATGGCTTACCGGTCCCCATGAGGGGAAATGACAGCCTTCCAGCATTACATGGTCGTGTTAGAAATATGGCTAGTCATACCTTAAGCAGAAAAGTCTGCTAACTGTTTCCCCCAACTGAAGTTACTTCATCTCAACAGTCCTATGTGGAAACAGCAATCGATTTTAGTTACTGTCTACTAAAATCATCTTCCTCTCACAAACAGAAATCTTCATCCTTTTCTGTTTCAGAGTAAATAGTACATACCAGCACTATTTTAAAATAAACACTTGATAGAAGAATAAAAACTACATTTAAACACCAAAAAACTCTTAACCATCTCCGTGGAGATGTTGCCTGTGCAACGGCAAAGAGAATGACTGGGGTGGGCGGAGCCTAGGAGGGACTATATGGCCAGCTTTGCTGGGACTCTCTGCCATTTCCTGTTGGGGAAGAGATATCCCACAAGTAAGGATGACGCCGTGGACCGGACACACCAATGTTGGAGAAATTAGATTTGGATTTTTGAAGGGACCTTGAAGTAGAAGGTCCTGCCTTAGCGGCAGAGTCCATTGTGGAAAAGATGACATGTCCACCAGATCTGCATACCAAGTCCTGCGTGGCCACGCAGGGGCTATCAAGATCACCAAAGCTCTCTCCTGCTTGATCTTGGCAATCAGACGAGGGAGCAGAAGAAACGGTGGAAACACATAAGCCAGGCTGAAGGACCAGGGCGCTGCTAGAGCATCTATCAGCGCTGCCTTGGGATCCCTGGACCTGGACCCGTAACAAGGAAGCTTGGCGTTCTGACGAGACGCCATGAGATCCAGTTCTGGTTTGCCCCATAGTTGAATCAACTGGGCAAATACCTCCGGATGGAGCTCCCACTCCCGCGGATGAAAAGTCTGCCGACTTAGAAAATCCGCCTCCCAGTTCTCTACTCCTGGGATATGGATAGCTGAGAGATGGCAAGAGTGAACTTCTGCCCATAGAATTATCTTTGAAACCTCCAACATTGCCAGGGGGCTCCTTGTTCCCCCCTGATGGTTGATATAGGCTGCAGTCGTGATGTTGTCTGAAATCTGATGAATCTGACCGCAGCTAGCGGAGGCCAAGCCTGAAGAGCATTGAATATCGCTCTTAGTTCCAGAATGTTTATCGGAAGGAGGGCCTCCTCCTGAGTCCACGAACCCTGAGCCTTCAGGGAGTTCCAGACTGCACCCCAGCCCAGAAGGCTGGGATCTGTCGTTACTATAGTCCATTCTGGCCTGCGGAAACTAATTCCCTTGGACAGATGGACCCAAGATAGCCACCGGAGAAGAGAATCCCTGGTCTCTTGATCCAGATTTAGTAGAGGGGACAAATATGTGTAATCCCCATTCCACTGATTAAGCATGCAAAGTTGCAGTGGTCTGAGATGTAGGCGGGCAAACGGAACTATGTCCATTGCCGCTACCATTAATCCGATTACCTCCATACACTGAGCCACTGCCGGATGGGAAGTGGAATAAAGAGCACGGCAGGAAGTTAGAAGTTTAGACAACCTGACCTCTGTCAGATAAATCTTCATTTCTACTGAGTCTATCAGAGTTCCTAGGAAGGAAACTCTTGTGAGAGGGGAGAGAGAACTCTTTCCTTCGTTCACCGTCCACCTGTGAGACCTCAGGAATGCCAGAACAATGTCCGTATGGGACCTGGCGATTTGATATGTCGACGCCTGTATCAGGATGTCGTCTAGGTAAGTGGCCACTGCTATACCCCGCGACCTTAGAACCGCCAGAAGGGACCCTAGAACCTTCGTAAAGATTCTTGGTGCCGTGGCTAACCTGAAGGGAAGAGCCACAAACTGGTAATGCCTGTCTAGGAAGGCGAACCTGAGAAACTGATGATGATCCCTGTGTATCGGAATGTGTAGATAAGCATCCTTTAAATCCACGGTAGTCATATATTGACCCTCCTGGATCATAGGTAGGATGGTTCGAATAGTCTCCATCTTGAAGGATGGGACCCTGAGAAATTTGTTTAGGATCTTGAGATCCAAGATTGGTCTGAAAGTTCCCTCTTTCTTGGGAACTATAAACAGAATTAAATAGAAGTCCTGCCCCTGTTCCTCCTTTGGAACTGGGTGGATCACTCCCATAACTAGTAGGTCTTGAACGCAATGTAAGAATGCCTCTCTCTTTATCTGGTTTGCAGATAATTGTGAGAGATGAAATCTCCCCTTTGGAGATGAAGCTTTGAAATGCAGAAGATATCCCTGGGAAACAATCTCCAGAGCCCAGGGATCCTGGACACCTCTGGGCGAAGAGAGAAAGTCTGCCCCCCCACTAGATCCGGTCCCGGATCGAGGGCTTCTCCTTCATGCTGTCTTAGAGGCAGCAGCAGGCTTTTTGGCCTGTTTCCCCTTGTTCCAAGCCTGGTTAGGTCTCCAGACTGGCTTGGACTGGGCAAAATTTCCCTCTTGTTTTGTATAAGAGGAAGATGAAGCTGCGCCACTCTCGAAGTTTCGAAAGGAACGAAAAATTAGTCTGTTTGGTCCTTAACTTGTGGGACCTATCCTGGGGAAGGGCGTGGCCTTTTCTTCCAGTAATATCAAAAATTATCTCCTTCAGTCCAGGCCCAAATAGGGTCTGCCCTTTGAAGGGGATATTGAGAAGTTTAGACTTTGAAGTGATATCAGCTGACCAGGATTTAAGCCATAGCGCCCTACGCGCCTGAATGGCAAAACCTGAATTTTTAGCCGTTAGCTTGGTTAAATGAAAAAACGGCGTCAGAAATAAATGAATTGGCTAACTTAAGAGCTTTAAGCCTGTCAAGGATATCATCCAACGGGGTTTCTACCTGTAGAGCCTCCTCCAGAGACTCGAACCAGAAAGCCGCTGCAGCAGTGACTGGGGCAATGCATGCAAGAGGCTGGAGAATAAAACCTTGTTGTATAAAGATTTTCTTAAGGAAACCCTCTAATTTTTTATCCATAGGATCTAGGAAAACACAACTGTCCTCGACAGGAATAGTTGTACGCTTAGCTAGGGTAGAGACTGCTCCCTCCACCTTAGGGGCCGTCTGCCACGAGTCCCGTGTAGCGGCATCTATAGGAAACATCTTTTTAAAAGCAGAAGGGGGAGAGAACGGTACACCTGGTCTATCCCATTCCTTAGTAATAATTTCTGAAAACCTCTTAGGGATTGGAAAAAACGTCAGTGTAAACAGGCACTGCAAAGTATTTGTCCATTTTACACAATTTCTCTGGGACTACAATGGTGTCACAGTCATCCAGAGTCGCTAAAACCTCCCTGAGCAACACGCGGAGGTGTTCAAGCTTAAATTTAAATGCTGTCATTTCAGAGTCAGACTGAAGTAACGCCTTCCCTGAATCAGAAATGTCACCCACAGATAGAAGCTCTCCTGCTTCAACTTCTGCACATTGTGAGGGTATATCAGACATAGCTAAAGCATCAGAGAGCTCTGTATTTGTTCTAGCCCCAGAGCTGTCTCGCTTTCCTTGTAACCCTGGCAGTTTGGACAATACCTCTGTGAGGGTATGATTCATAAGTGCCGCCATGTCTTATAAGGTAAACGCATTGGACGAGCTAGATGTACTTGGCGTCCCTTGAGCGGGAGTTATAGGTTCTGACACGTGGGGAGAGCTAGATGGCATAACCTCCCTTTTGTCAGTCTCAGAAACCTCAGGTGATAAATCTTTAAAAGCCATAATATGATCTTTATAACTTATAGAAAGGTCAGTGCATTTGGTACACATTCTAAGAGGGGGTTCCACAATGGCTTCTAAACATAATGAACAAGGAGTTTCCTCTATGTCAGACATGATTAACAGACTAGTAATGAGACCAGCAAGCTTGGGAAACACTTTAATAAATGTGAAAAAAGCAAGAATATAAAAACGGTACTGTGCCTTTAAGAGAAAAAAACTAACACATAAACTGCAAAACAGTGATAAAAAGTAGTAAACTCTACGAAATTTTTACAGTGTGTATAAGGGACTAAAGCAGCATTGCACCCACTTGCAAATGGTTAACCCCTCAGGACCAAAAACGAATTAGAAAAACATTAAAACTGCTAACAAACAGTCAAACACACTGCCACAGCTGTGTAGTGGCTCCTTCCTACCTGCCCTTAAAAACAATTTTTGCAGGAACAAAACCCTCTATAGAGGTCCTATAAGCCAGAGGACTCCTTCAGGGAAGCTGGATGTCTCAGACTGAAAATCAACTGCACATTTAGAGCTTGAAAATAGGCCCCTCCCTACCATGCACTCAGAATCAGAGGGCCTTAAAAAAGTACTCCTAGGAGTAATCTAACAATCGATGTGGAAAACTAGGCCCCAAATAAAGATTTATCACCCTCAGAGAAAAAACGTTTTTATTTTTATAAATCATGCAAACGTTTTTACACTAAGTAATATAGGTTTTAACATGAATATTATCCCTTTTTGCAAGCATGATCCCAGTTGTTGTTAAATCACTGTATCAGGCTTACCTTAAATATATCAGGCACTGTCAGCATTTTCTAGACCTTATCATCTCTCTAGAAAAAAATATACTGAACATACCTCAAAGCAGGTGATCTGCAAACCGTCCCCCCAACTGAAGTTTTCTTTCCATACTCTTCAGTTATGTGTGAGAACAGCAATGGACCTTAGTTACAAACCGCTAAGATCATCAAAACCTCCAGGCAGAATTCTTCTTCCAATTTCTGCCTGAGAGTAAAAACAGTACAACGCCGGTACCGTTTAAAAATAACAAACTTTTGATTGAAGGTAAAACTACACTAAGTCACCACATCTCTCTTGATACTTCCTTTTTTGTTGAGAGCTGCAAGAGAATGACTGGAAGTGGCAGTTAGGGGAGGAGCTATATAGACAGCTCTGCTGTGGGTGTCCTCTTGCAGCTTCGTGTTGGGAAGGAGAATATCCCACAAGTAATAGATGAACCCGTGGACTGGATACATCTTTACAAGAGAAATATAAGGAATTAAACCACACATACAATAGCTTAAGCTAATTTTAAAAATACATAAACCTAGGTTGTACTATTGACCTTCCTTGAAAATAAAGGTTGGTATTAATAATAATCTAGCCAGCAGTATATAAAATAAAGACTAAGCCCTTACAATCCGAGGGCTGATTATAATTAATTTTGCTGTTATAAGTTTACCGCTGGACATGAGAATATAAGTAACGATTTTAAGACAACATAGGTGAGCAATTAAAAAAGGGGAAAGACCAAGCTTGTCCCAGAGGACCCCTGACACGCGTTTCGCATAAAACTCTCCCTCTGAGGTTTAATTCCTTATATTTTTGTCAGTAAACTTTAGAGTATGAATGATTTCATTTTATATTTTATTTACTGTGTTGATTGCTCTCTGGGCTTAGTCAAAATTTGATACACAGATTTGAGCTACCTATCCAAAATTGTATACTCTTTACAATTACTCTGTTAGTTGTGTTCTGTACTATTGCTCATAATCTGTGGTAGGGAGTCCTAGTTTTCATAAATATATTATATACTTCTAGCTATTAGCTTCAATACGTTGGCTTCCTACCTACAGTATACTTTGCCCTCCCCCCACCCCTAACTTTTTTCAATAGGCAAATAAAACTGTCACACGAACCAAACAGGCAATAAAACTGTCACACTAACCAAACAAACAGGCAAGAAAACTGTCACACTAACCAAACAGGCAATAAAACTGTCACACTAACCAAACAGGCAAATAAAACTGTCACACTAACCAAACAGGCAATAAAACTGTCACACTAACCAAACAAACAGGCAAATAAAACTGACACACTAACCAAACAAACGGGCAATAAAACTGTCACACTAACCAAACAAACAGGCAATAAAACTGTCACACTAACCAAACAAACCGGCAAATAAAATTGTCACACTAACCAAACAGGCAATAAAACTGTCACACTAACCAAACAGGCAATAAAACTGTCACACTAACCAAACAGGCAATAAAACTGTCACACTAACCAAACAGGCAATAAAACTGTCACACTAACCAAACAGGCAATAAAACTGTCACACTAACCAAACAGGCAATAAAACTGTCACACTAACCAAACAGGCAATAAAACTGTCACACTAACCAAACAGGCAATAAAACTGTCACACTAACCAAACAGGCAAATAAAACTCACACTAAACAAACAGGCAAATAAAACTGTCACACTAACCAAACAGCCAAATACAACTGTCACACTAACCAAACAGGCAATAAAACTGTCACACTAACCAAACAGGCAATAAAACTGTCACACTAACCAAACAGGCAATAAAACTGTCACACTAACCAAACAAACAGGCAAATAAAACTGACACCCTAACCAAACAAACAGGCAAATAAAACTGTCACACTAACCAAACAAACAGGCAATAAAACTGTCACACTAACCAAACAAACAGGCAAATAAAACTGTCACACTAACCAAACAGGCAAATAAAACTGTCACACTAACCAAACAGGCAAGAAAACTGTCACACTAACCAAACAGGCAAATACAACTGTCACACTAACCAAACATGCAATACAACTGTCACACTAACCAAACAGGCAAATAAAACTGTCACACTAACCAAACAGGCAAATAAAACTGTCACACTAACCAAACAAACAGGCAATAAAATGGTCACACTAACCAAACATGCAATAAAACTGTCACACTAACCAAACAGGCAAATAAAACTGTCACACTAACCAAACAGGCAATAAAACTGTCACACTAACCAAACAAACAGGCAATAAAACGGTCACACTAACCAAACAGGCAATAAAACTGTCACACTAACCAAACAGGCAAATAAAACTGTCACACTAACCAAACAGGCAATAAAACTGTCACACTAACCAAACAGGCAATAAAACTGTCACACTAACCAAACAGGCAATAAAACTGTCACACTAACCAAACAGGAAATAAAACTGTCACACTAACCAAACAGGCAATAAAACTGTCACACTAACCAAACAGGCAATAAAACTGTCACACTAACCAAACAGGCAATAAAACTGTCACACTAACCAAACAGGAAATAAAACTGTCACACTAACCAAACAGGCAATAAAACTGTCACACTAACCAAACAGGCAATAAAACAGGCCCACACTAACCAAACAAACAGGCAATAAAACTGTCACACTAACCAAACAGGCAATAAAACTGTCACACTAACCAAACAGGCAAATAAAACTGTCACACTAACCAAACAGGCAATAAAACTGTCACACTAACCAAACAGGCAATAAAACTGTCACACTAACCAAACAGGCAATAAAACTGTCACACTAACCAAACAGGAAATAAAACTGTCACACTAACCAAACAGGCAATAAAACTGTCACACTAACCAAACAGGCAATAAAACTGTCACACTAACCAAACAGGCAATAAAACTGTCACACTAACCAAACAGGCAATAAAACTGTCACACTAACCAAACAGGCAATAAAACTGTCACACTAACCAAACAGGCAATAAAACTGTCACACTAACCAAACAGGAAATAAAACTGTCACACTAACCAAACAGGCAATAAAACTGTCACACTAACCAAACAGGCAATAAAACAGGCCCACACTAACCAAACAAACAGGCAATAAAACTGTCACACTAACCAAACAAACAGGCAATAAAACTGTCACACTAACCAAACAGGCAAATAAAACTGTCACACTAACCAAACAGGCAATAAAACTGTCACACTAACCAAACAAACAGGCAATAAAACTGTCACACTAACCAAACAAACAGGCAATAAAACTGTCACACTAACCAAACAGGCAAATAAAACTGTCACACTAACCAAACAGGCAATAAAACTGTCACACTAACCAACCAAACAGGCAATAAAACTGTCACACTAACCAAACAAACAGGCAATAAAACTGTCACACTAACCAAACAAACAGGCAAATAAAACTGTCACACTAACCAAACAAACAGGCAATAAAACTGTCACACTAACCAAACAGGCAATAAAACTGTCACACTAACCAAACAGGCAATAAAACTGTCACACTAACCAAACAAACAGGCAATAAAACTGTCACACTAACCAAACAGGCAATAAAACTGTCACACTAACCAAACAGGCAATAAAACTGTCACACTAACCAAACAAACAGGCAATAAAACTGTCACACTAACCAAACAGGCAATAAAACTGTCACACTAACCAAACAGGCAATAAAACTGTCACACTAACCAAACAAACAGGCAATAAAACGGTCACACTAACCAAACAGGCAATAAAACTGTCACACTAACCAAACAGGCAATAAAACTGACACACTAACCAAACAAACGGGCAATAAAACTGTCACACTAACCAAACAAACAGGCAATAAAACTGTCACACTAACCAAACAAACAGGCAAATAAAACTGTCACACTAACCAAACAAACAGGCAATAAAACTGTCACACTAACCAAACAAGCAAATAAAACTGTCACACTAACCAAACAAACAGGCAATAAAACTGCCACACTAACCAAACAGGCAAATAAAACTGTCACACTAACCAAACAGGCAATAAAACTGTCACACTAACCAAACAGGCAATAAAACTGTCACACTAACCAAACAGGCAATAAAACTGTCACACTAACCAAACAGGCAATAAAACTGTCACACTAACCAAACAGGAAATAAAACTGTCACACTAACCAAACAGGCAAATAAAACTGTCACACTAACCAAACAGCCAAATACAACTGTCACACTAACCAAACAGCCAAATACAACTGTCACACTAACCAAACAGGCAATAAAACTGTCACACTAACCAAACAGGCAATAAAACTGTCACACTAACCAAACAAACAGGCAAATAAAACTGACACACTAACCAAACAAACAGGCAAATAAAACTGTCACACTAACCAAACAAACAGGCAATAAAACTGTCACACTAACCAAACAAACAGGCAAATAAAACTGTCACACTAACCAAACAGGCAAATAAAACTGTCACACTAACCAAACAGGCAATAAAACTGTCACACTAACCAACCAAACAGGCAATAAAACTGTCACACTAACCAAACAAACAGGCAATAAAACTGTCACACTAACCAAACAAACAGGCAAATAAAACTGTCACACTAACCAAACAAACAGGCAATAAAACTGTCACACTAACCAAACAGGCAATAAAACTGTCACACTAACCAAACAGGCAATAAAACTGACACACTAACCAAACAAACGGGCAATAAAACTGTCACACTAACCAAACAAACAGGCAATAAAACTGTCACACTAACCAAACAAACAGGCAAATAAAACTGTCACACTAACCAAACAAACAGGCAATAAAACTGTCACACTAACCAAACAAGCAAATAAAACTGTCACACTAACCAAACAAACAGGCAATAAAACTGCCACACTAACCAAACAGGCAAATAAAACTGTCACACTAACCAAACAGGCAATAAAACTGTCACACTAACCAAACAGGCAATAAAACTGTCACACTAACCAAACAGGCAATAAAACTGTCACACTAACCAAACAGGCAATAAAACTGTCACACTAACCAAACAGGAAATAAAACTGTCACACTAACCAAACAGGCAAATAAAACTGTCACACTAACCAAACAGCCAAATACAACTGTCACACTAACCAAACAGCCAAATACAACTGTCACACTAACCAAACAGGCAATAAAACTGTCACACTAACCAAACAGGCAATAAAACTGTCACACTAACCAAACAAACAGGCAAATAAAACTGACACACTAACCAAACAAACAGGCAAATAAAACTGTCACACTAACCAAACAAACAGGCAATAAAACTGTCACACTAACCAAACAAACAGGCAAATAAAACTGTCACACTAACCAAACAGGCAAATAAAACTGTCACACTAACCAAACAGGCAATAAAACTGTCACACTAACCAACCAAACAGGCAATAAAACTGTCACACTAACCAAACAAACAGGCAATAAAACTGTCACACTAACCAAACAAACAGGCAAATAAAACTGTCACACTAACCAAACAAACAGGCAATAAAACTGTCACACTAACCAAACAGGCAATAAAACTGTCACACTAACCAAACAGGCAATAAAACTGTCACACTAACCAAACAAACAGGCAATAAAACTGTCACACTAACCAAACAGGCAATAAAACTGTCACACTAACCAAACAGGCAATAAAACTGTCACACTAACCAAACAAACAGGCAATAAAACGGTCACACTAACCAAACAGGCAATAAAACTGTCACACTAACCAAACAGGCAATAAAACTGACACACTAACCAAACAAACGGGCAATAAAACTGTCACACTAACCAAACAAACAGGCAATAAAACTGTCACACTAACCAAACAAACAGGCAAATAAAACTGTCACACTAACCAAACAAACAGGCAATAAAACTGTCACACTAACCAAACAAGCAAATAAAACTGTCACACTAACCAAACAAACAGGCAATAAAACTGCCACACTAACCAAACAGGCAAATAAAACTGTCACACTAACCAAACAGGCAATAAAACTGTCACACTAACCAAACAGGCAATAAAACTGTCACACTAACCAAACAGGCAATAAAACTGTCACACTAACCAAACAGGCAATAAAACTGTCACACTAACCAAACAGGAAATAAAACTGTCACACTAACCAAACAGGCAAATAAAACTGTCACACTAACCAAACAGCCAAATACAACTGTCAC
The DNA here is from genome assembly GCF_027579735.1 of Bombina bombina. NCBI lineage: Eukaryota > Metazoa > Chordata > Amphibia > Anura > Bombinatoridae > Bombina > Bombina bombina. The sequence goes on along the minus strand of NC_069503.1, from coordinate 1,151,418,779 downwards.
ACTAACCAAACAGCCAAATACAACTGTCACACTAACCAAACAGGCAATAAAACTGTCACACTAACCAAACAGGCAATAAAACTGTCACACTAACCAAACAAACAGGCAAATAAAACTGACACACTAACCAAACAAACAGGCAAATAAAACTGTCACACTAACCAAACAAACAGGCAATAAAACTGTCACACTAACCAAACAAACAGGCAAATAAAACTGTCACACTAACCAAACAAACAGGCAAGAAAACTGTCACACTAACCAAACAGGCAATAAAACTGTCACACTAACCAAACAGGCAATAAAACTGTCACACTAACCAAACAAACAGGCAAATAAAACTGACACACTAACCAAACAAACAGGCAAATAAAACTGTCACACTAACCAAACAAACAGGCAATAAAACTGTCACACTAACCAAACAAACAGGCAAATAAAACTGTCACACTAACCAAACAAACAGGCAAGAAAACTGTCACACTAACCAAACAGGCAATAAAACTGTCACACTAACCAAACAGGCAAATACAACTGTCACACTAACCAAACAGGCAAATACAACTGTCACACTAATGAAACAGGCAAATAAAACTGTCACACTAACCAAACAGGCAAATAAAACTGTCACACTAACCAAACAGGCAAATAAAACGGTCACACTAACCAAACAGGCAAATAAAACTGTCACAGTAACCAAACATGCAATAAAACTGTCACACTAACCAAACAGGCAATAAAACTGTCACACTAACCAAACAGGCAATAAAACTGTCACACTAACCAAACAGGCAATAAAACTGTCACACTAACCAAACAGGCAATAAAACTGTCACACTAACCAAACAGGCAATAAAACGGTCACACTAACCAAACAGGCAATAAAACGGTCACACTAACCAAACAGGCAAATAAAACTGTCACACTAACCAAACAAACAGGCAATAAAATGGTCACACTAACCAAACATGCAATAAAACTGTCACAGTAACCAAACATGCAATAAAACTGTCACACTAACCAAACAGGCAATAAAACTGTCACACTAACCAAACAGGCAATAAAACTGTCACACTAACCAAACAGGCAATAAAACTGTCACACTAACCAAACAGGCAATAAAACTGTCACACTAACCAAACAGGCAATAAAACTGTCACACTAACCAAACAGGCAATAAAACGGTCACACTAACCAAACAGGCAATAAAACTGTCACACTAACCAAACAGGCAATAAAACTGTCACACTAACCAAACAGGCAATAAAACTGTCACACTAACCAAACAGGCAATAAAACTGTCACACTAACCAAACAAACAGGCAATAAAACTGTCACACTAACCAAACAGGCAATAAAACTGTCACACTAACCAAACAAACAGGCAATAAAACTGTCACACTAACCAAACAGGCAATAAAACTGTCACACTAACCAAACATGCAATAAAACTGTCACACTAACCAAACAAACAGGCAATAAAACTGTCACACTAACCAAACAGGCAATAAAACTGTGACACTAACCAAATAACTGTCATACTAACAGACCTTGTCTGCGCAGCAATAATCAAGCGCTCTAACTGCGCCCTAATAAAAATGTAAAACCCTCTAAAAACAAGAGAGGGAAGGTTAAATACATAATTTGCCCCAAATTAACTAGACACTTTAAATATCCGTAAACAGGGACCTAGTAGGGATAGAAAAAGGGAATACGAGCTGACCACAAAGCTCAATCCCACATACCATAAAGCCTGGGCTTCAATGCATACCGGCAATGGAAGCGGCAAAATCCCTATTACAGGAATAAAGCCTGATAGCTGCTCAGCCGCTACATATCCCACACTGGATATATAAATTAAAGTGGAAATACCTTCTGAGGGTAGCAGGTCCAACCTGGTCCCTGATAGTCCCAGTCCATCTTCCTTTAAATAATGATTAATAAATGAAAGGACTTACCCTCCAGGGTCCTCTGCTGTTGAGCAGTCACAACAGCTTCAGGTCTGTAAGCCTCATCAGACCGCTGACAGGGACTTGAAGATACAAGAAACAACAGAGTAACCAACTGGTTTTCTATAGAGGGGTTAGCATACATTGTTGGAGTTAAAGTAAGGACTACCTCACCGACCAACTGCTAAAAGCCACCATTAATCTTACTAAAGATGGACACAGCATTACCCCAAATCCTTGCTTGCAGGGAAAAGTACCCATTAAAGGATTAAAATCTTCATTTCTTCAGACACCAACTTTGCACATCCTCCATTGAGAGAGGCAAAGAGAATGACTGAGGATTATGGGTAAGGGAAGTTACACTTAAAGGGACATGAAACCCAAAAAATGTCTTTCATGATTCAAATAGAGAATACAATTTTAAACAACTTTCTAATTTACTTCTATTATCTAATTTGTTTCATCCTCTTGGCATGCTTTGTTGAAGGAGCAGCAATGCACTACTGGTTTCTAACTGAACACATGGGTGAGCAAATGACAATCAGTTTATGTATGCAGCCACCAATCAGCAGCTAGAACCTAGGTTCTCTGCTGCTCCTGAACTTTCCTAGATAAACCTTTCAGCAAAGGATAACAAGAGAAGGAAGCAAATTAAATAATAGAAGTAAATTGGAAAGTTGTTTAAAATTGTATTCTCTATCTGAATCATTAAATAAATATTTTGGGATTCATGTCCCTTTAACAGCTTTGCTGGGTTGCTCTTTGCCTCCTCCTGCTGGCCAGGAGTTGAATATCCCACTAGTAATTGGAATGACATTAACGACTCTCCATGCCATAGGAAAGAAAAAACTAAATGTATGCTTACCTGATAAATTTTAATTCTTTCTGGACACGGTGAGTCCACGGATCATCTCTAATTACTATTGGGAATATCACTCCTGGCCAGTAGGAGGCGGCAAAGAGCACCACAGCAAAGCTGTTAAATATCACCTCCCTTCCCTCCCACCCCAGTCATTCGACCAAAGGAAAGAGAGAGAAAGGAAGTAACACAAGGTGCAGAGGTGCCTGAGGTTTATAAAACAAAGAAAAAACTGTCTGTAAAAATACAGGACGGGCCGTGGACTCACCAAGTCAAGAAAGAAATACATTTATCAGGTAAGCATAAATTTAATTTTCTTTTTAATGACACGGTGAGTCCACGAATCATCTCTAATTACTTTTGGGAATCAATACCCAAGCTAGAGGACACAGATGATAAGGGAGGGACAAGACAGGGAACCTAAACAGAAGGCACCACTGGTTGAAGAACATTTCTCCCAAAAGAAGCATCGGCCGAGGCAAAAATATATCAAATTTATAAAATTTCGAAAAAGTGTGTAGAGAGGACCAAGTTGCAGTCTTGCAAATCTGTTCCACAGAAACTTCATTTTTGAATGCCCAGGAAGAGGAAACAGCCCTCGTAGAATGAGCCGTGATTCTCTCAGGAGGCTGCTGTCCAGCAGTTTCATAGGCCTAGCGAATTATACTCTTCAGCCACAAAGAAAGAGAAGTAGCTGTAGCTTCCTGACCCTTGCGTTTCCCAGAGAAAACAACAAATAAAAGACTGACGAAAATCCTTAGTCGCCTGCAAATAGTATTTCAACGCACGCACCAAATCTAGGTTGTGCAGCAGACACTCTCTGAGAAGAAGGGTTAGGACACAAAGGATGAACAACGATTTCTTGATTAATGTTCCTATCCAAAACCACTTTAGGGAGGAACCCTAACTTAGTACGCAGAACTACCTTATCCAAATGGAAAATAAGGTAAGGGGTTTCATACTGCAACCCTGAGAGCTCAGAGACTCTAAAGAAATTGCAACAAGAAACAAAATTTTCCAAGATAACATCTTAATATTTAAAGAATGCATAGGCTCTAAGAACTCTAAGAACAATGTTAAGACTCCAGGGAGGAGTAACAGGTTTGAAAACACAGGCCTGATTCTGACCAAGGCCTGACAAAAGGATTGCACATCTGGCATGTCCGCAAGACGTTTATGCAACAATATAGATAAGGCAGAAATTTGACTTTTCAAGGTACTAGCAAATAATCCCTTCACCAGACCCTCCTGGAGAAAGGACAAAATTCTAGGAATCCAAACTCTACTCCAAGAGTAGCCTCTGGATTCACACCAATACAGATATTTACACCATATCTTATAGTAAATCTTTCTGGTAACAGGCTTACGAGCCTGAATCATGGTCTCAATGATCGAATAAGAAAAACCCCACTTAGATAGAATTAAGCAGTCAGCTTCAGAGAAACGAGAATTGGATGAAGGAAGGGTCCTTGAAGTAGACGGTCCTTCCTTAGTGGAAGTCTCCAAGGTGGAAGAGATGATATCTCCACTAGATTTGCATACCAGATCCTGCGAGGCCACATCGGTGCAATGAGGATCACCGACGCCCTCTCCTGCTTGATTCGAGCAATGACCCGTGGAAGCAGAGAGAACGGAGGAAATAGGTATGCTAGACTGAAGTTCCAAGGAACCGCCAGCGCATCTATCAGTACAGCCTGAGGATCCCTTGACCTCAACCCGTACCTCGGGAGCTTGGCATTCTGTCGAGATGCCATGAGATCCAGCTCCAGCTGCCCCCATTTGAGAATCAAGTTGGAAAACACCTCCGGATGGAGTTCCCACTCCCCCGGGTAAAAGGTCTGTCTGCTCAGAAAATCCGCTTCCCAATTGTCCACTCCTGGAATGTGGATCGCAGATATACAGCAGTTGTGGGTCTACTCCCACTGAAAAATTTTGACTACCTCTGTCATGGCCAAGGAACCCTGAGTTCCTCCCTGATGGTTGATGTAAGCCACTGAAGTAATGTCGTCCGACTGGAACCTGATAAACCGGGCTGAAGCTGAGGCCAGGCGAGCATTGAAGATTGCCTTTAGCTCTAGGATGTTTATGGGGAGAACAGACTCCTCTGGAGACCACGTCCCCTGAGCCTTTAGTGAACCCCAGACTGCTCCCCATCCCAACAGGCTGGCATCCATGGTCACAATCACCCAGGAAGGTCTGCGGAAGCAGGTTCCCTGGGAGAAATGTTCCCGAGATAACCACCAAGGAAGAGAATCTCTTGTCGCCTGATCCAGATGTAAATGCAGAGACAGATCCGCATAATCCCCGTTCCATTGTTTGAGCATGCTTACCTGCAGAGGTCTGAGATGGAATCGGGCAAACGGAATGATGTCCATGGCAGCTACCATCAGCCCCACCTCCTCCATACATTGACCCTCTTGAACCAAGGGAAGAATGGAATGAATAGTTTCCATCTTGAAGGACGGTATCCTGAGGAACTTTAGACTTTTGAGATCTAAAATTGGCCTGAAAGTTCCCACTTTTTTGGGAACCACAAACGGATTGGAGTAGAATCCCAGACCCTGTTCCTGCATTGGGACAAGAACTATCACTCCTAGGTCGGAAAGGTCCCGGACACAGTGTAAGAACGCCTATTTATCTGGTCTACAGATAATCTGGAGAGCAGAAACCTGCCCCTGGGAGGAAAGGTTTTGAACTCTAGTTTGTATCCTCGGGACACGAAGTCCACTGCCCAGGGAACCGGTACATCCCGAACCCAAGCCTGAGTGAAGAAAGACAGTCTGGCCCCGCCCACCCCAAGATCCGGTCCCGGAACGGGGGCAGACCCTTCATGCTGACTTTGAGTCACTAACGGTCTTCTTAGATTGCTTCCCTTTGTTTTAAGACTGGTTGGACCTCCAGGAAGGCTTGGACTGTTCTTGCTTGGGAGAGGAAGTTTTACCCTTGAAGTTTCGAAAAGAACGAAAATTACTCTGACGTCCTTTCGGCTTATTCCTCTTGTCCTGAGGGAGGAAATTACCCTTACCTCCCGTAATGTCTGAAATAATTTCAGCCAAGCCTGGCCCAAACAAGGTCTTACCCTTGTAGGGAATCGCCAAAAGCTTAGACTTAGACGACACATCCGCAGACCATGATTTCAACCATAAAGCTCTGCAGGCCAGTACTGCAAAACCAGAAATCTTTGCTCCCAACTTAATAACTTGAAGGGAAGCATCCATAATAAAGGAGTTTGCCAACTTAAGGGCCTTGACCCTATCCTGGATCTCCTCAAGGGGAGTATCTGTCTGAATAGATACAGACAACGCATCAAACCAATATGCCACCGCACTGGTGACGGTAGCAATACACACCACAGGTTGCCATTGTAAACCCTGGTGTACATGCATCTTTTTAAGTAACCCCTCCGACTTCTTATCTATAGGATCCTTAAAGGAACAGCTATCTTCTATGGGAATAGTGGAAATTGCCCCTTCCACCTTGGGGACCCTCTGCCAAGACTCCTTGAAAGAGTCAGCCATTGGAAACATCTTCTTAAAAATTGGGGATGGAGAAAAAGGAATACTCGGTCTCTCCCATTCCCGAGCAATATCTTTGTGGCCCGGTCTGGAACCGGAAAAACCTCCACTGAGGAAGGAACGTCAAAGTATTTGTTTAACTTACTAGACATCTTAGGATTGACTACGACAGTCATGTCAGAGTCGTCCAAGGTGGCCAAAACCTCCTTAAGTAATAACTGGAGGTGTTCTAGCTTAAACATGAAGGATACAACTTCAGCATCAGCAGAAGGAATTACACTGAGTCTGAGACTTCACCCTCAGATGCTACCGAAGTATATTCCTCCTCAGATTTCTGGGAAGGAACAATCGGAATAGCCACAACTGCGTCAGAAACCTTACTCACTGAATCCTTAGATTTCCTCTTACGCTTTCCTTGCAGCATGAGAAAGGTAGATAGGGCATCAGTTACCGCAGAGTGTGAGAGGAAGCGCATAGCACTGCATGTGTGGACGATAAAGTTTGGGACACTTGAGGGGAAAGATGTGGAATGTCTTGAACAGGAGACTCCTGAACAACCTCCGCCTTAGATAATGAAGGCTAAGTACCAAAAAGTCTATCCCTGTAATGCAATGCTCTCTCAATACATGAGGAACAAAAAGGAGTTGGTGGTTCTACATTAGCATCAAAACACAAACCACAAGTAACATTTTGCAGGGCCTCTTGGTCTATCTTTACTTAAAATTGTATTGCGACAAAAACGTTACTGTCCCTTTAAATTTAAAACAACACTATTTCCTTAACAGCAGGCAGCATAAAACACTCTAATATCAGCTCAGAATGTAATTGTGACAAAAACGTTACTGTCCCTTTAAATTCAAACAGACAGTTTATTTCTACAGAAAAAACAGGCAAACTCCACACCTCAGCAAGCTTTGCTGAGGTGCCTACCTGTCCTGCTGGCTGTCGGATCAATAGTAGATAGCGATCCGGACTCCCACCACAGCTGCACCAGCCGGCTCTAGAGATCGCTGAACCGTCCTCTGAGGAGCTACGCAACGGATATTCACAATCCGGACACAAAGGAAGCAGAAAAAAGGCAAGTTTTTGCCACTTCAAAGAAGCCCACCCATTGTGGGTGTGGCTAACTGAACCTCCCGGTCGCCATTAACATCCCTTTAGGGGAAAAAACGTCGGGAGAGAGAAGAAAAGCTGCATTTACTGTACCCTCATCATAGTACATAAGACAAGTCATGAAATAATCTTACCTGACAGTGCTGCATAATATGCCAAACACAAATACTTCACTTAAACTGAGCCTCCATATATCGTCCCCAGTGCCTGCATAACTGCCATACAATGACCCATTAACCTCTAATAGGCTGATTGTATAAAATCCCAAACATAATTAACTGTCAAAGTGCCAGGATTTCCCTTTACCTTTCAGAGAATAAAAATTGGCACTTAAAGGGACACTATACCCAAACATTTTCTTTCATGATTAAGGTAGAGAATATAATTTTAAACAGAATTCCAATTTACTTCTATTACCTAATTTGCTTCATTCTTTAGATATACTTTAATGAAAAAATAGCGATGCACACAGTGAACCAATCACAGGAGGAATCTATGTGCAGCTACCAATCAGCAGCTACTAAGCATATCTAGATATGATTTTCAGCAAAGAATATCAAGAGAATGAAGCAAAATAGATAGATAATAAAAGTAAATTAGAAAGTTGTTTATAATTATATGCTCTTTCTAAATCATGAAAGAAAAAATGTGGGTTTCATGTCCCTTTAACTATGTAAATCTGCCCAGCATCAGGACAGCTCATCTGGTTTGAGAGGGCTTCCTCCCTCACATGGACCTGTGGAAAGAAGAAAGACTGAATAATCTTACTCAGGCTTTCAAATTAGGGCAGCAATAATTGATTAAGATGCACAGTGGGGATTATTCCCCACAAGTTCTCAATTGCTTAAAAGTCACCAATGCTCTACTGAAGAGACTGACATGGGCTACGGCTAAACCCCAGGAGGAAGCAGGACAATCAAAATAAAAAAAATCTTGATTGAAGAATCTTCTTTCAGACACCTAAGCTTTACCACCTCCTTGCTTTTCACGTAGGCAAAGAGAATGACTGGGGTTGAAGGGAAGGGAGGTGATATTTAAAGGACCAGTCAACACAGTAGATTAGCATAATCAACAAATGTAAGATAACAAGACAATGCAATAGCACTTAGTCTGAACTTCATATTAGTAGATTTTTTTTTCTGACAATTTTAAAAGTTATGTACCATGTGACAGCCATCAGCCAATCACAAATGCATACACGTACCACGTGACAGCCATCAGCCAATCATAAATGCATACACGCTTATTCTGTGAAGTCTTGCACATGCTCAGTAGGAGCTGGTGATTTAAAAAGTATAAATATAAAAAAGACTGTGCACATTTTGTTAATGGAAGTAATTTGGAAAGTTGTTTAAAACTGCTGCTCTATCTGAATAATGAAAGTTTAATTTTGACTTGAGTGTCCCTTTAACAGCTTTGCTGTGGTGCTCTTTGCCTCCTCCTGCTGGCCAGGAGTGATAATCCCAATAGTAATTAGAGATGATCCGTGGACTCACCGTGTCATTAGAAAGAAACCATTTATTCTTATCTGATACATTTCTTTCTTTTTTGTTGGCGAGAGTCCACAATTCCATAATTGTGGGAATTCATCACCTGACCAGCAGGAGAAGGCAAAGACACCCTACACCAGAGATTAAATGTCCCTCCTACTTTCCTGACCCTCCAGTTTTGTATAGCTAAGAATAGGAGGAAGAATTAGGAAAGGCAGTAGGTTAAAGAGCTGCAAAAAAACTGCCACCACTAAGAAAAAAAGGGTGGGTTTGTGACTCTCATGAACAAGAAATAAATAAATTTAGCAGGTAAGAATACATTATGGTTTCTTTCTTTAGATGGTGAGAGTCACGATTCCTTACTTGTGGGAACTAACACCCAAGCTGTGGAGTCCACTAAGGAAATTTGGTGGGAAAATAAGGAAAAAGCAGACACCTAACATACAGTAGTAGATGAGGTTGAGTCGAGTGCATCCTATACAAATCTTAATATACTTACAATAAAAGCTCCAGTCAATCTTAAATTAATCCCATTAAAAAAGGTGACCCATTTAACACAATAATATCACTGAATTCCGTTTCTAGCCAGAAATGTATCCAAACCATTTTTAAAAGTATCTAAGGTATTGGCATTTACTACCTCCTTAGGTAATGAGTTCCACAATTTTACTGCTCTTATAGTGTAATAAAAATCGTTTAAGCCTTAAATTGTAACCTCTTATCACAAAAAAAGTTTCTTGGAATAAACCATCTCTGTATATGGGGCTTGAATATCATGTCACCTCTCAAGCGCCTTTTTTCTAGAGAAAACAGACACCGTGTCTCTATTTCCCTTATTCGTTTTGTGGCCCATTTCTGAATTTTTTCTATTTACCAGGAACTACCGCCTGAAAAACCTTCACGCCAAAAGCCGCTTCTGATGAACACATCAAACTGATAAAATTTTGTGAAGGTGTGCAAAGATGACCAAGTTGCGGCCTTGCAAATTTACTCTACCGAAGGCCTCATTCTTGAAAGTCCAGGATGTGGAGACAGAACATGTTGTATGGGCTGTAATCCAAGGAGGCAGAGACTGACCCTTACACTTGCCTGAAAATAGAACAAACAAGCTAGAAGACTGGCAAAAATCCTCAGTGGCCTGTAAAACTTAAATTATGCTTACCTGATATTTTTCTTTTCTTCTGTACGGGGAGAGTCCACAGCTGCATTCATTTGCATTCATTTCTTTTGGGAATACAGAACCTGGCCACCAGGAGGAGGCAAAGACACCCCAGCCAAAGGCTTAAAATACCTCCCCCACTTCCCTCATCCCCCAGTCATTCTGCCAAGGGAACAAGGAACTGTAGGAGAAATATCAGGGTGAAAAAAGTTGCCAGAAGAACGAATAAAAAAGAATTTAAGGCCGCCCACAGAAAAAAAAAACAGACAGGGAGCTTTTGGAAAATTATCAGGTAAGCATAATTGAAGTTTTTCTTCTTAAAAACAGAATTTATGTTTACCTGATAAATTTCTTTCTCCAACGGTGTGTCCGGTCCACGGCGTCATCCTTACTTGTGGGATATTCTCTTCCCCAACAGGAAATGGCAAAGAGCCCAGCAAAGCTGGTCACATGATCCCTCCTAGGCTCCGCCTACCCCAGTCATTCGACCGACGTTAAGGAGGAATAATAGCATAGGAGAAACCATATGGTACCGTGGTGACTGTAGTTAAAGAAAATAAATTATCAGACCTGATTAAAAAACCAGGGCGGGCCGTGGACCGGACACACCGTTGGAGAAAGAAATTTATCAGGTAAACATAAATTCTGTTTTCTCCAACATAGGTGTGTCCGGTCCACGGCGTCATCCTTACTTGTGGGAACCAATACCAAAGCTTTAGGACACGGATGAAGGGAGGGAGCAAATCAGGTCACCTAAATGGAAGGCACCACGGCTTGCAAAACCTTTCTCCCAAAAATAGCCTCAGAAGAAGCAAAAGTATCAAACTTGTAAAATTTGGTAAAAGTGTGCAGTGAAGACCAAGTCGCTGCCCTACATATCTGATCAACAGAAGCCTCGTTCTTGAAGGCCCATGTGGAAGCCACAGCCCTAGTGGAATGAGCCGTGATTCTTTCGGGAGGCTGCCGTCCGGCAGTCTCGTAAGCCAATCTGATGATGCTTTTAATCCAAAAAGAGAGAGAGGTAGAAGTTGCTTTTTGACCTCTCCTTTTACCTGAATAAACAACAAACAGGGAAGATGTTTGTCTAAAATCCCTTGTAGCATCTAAATAGAATTTTAGAGCGCGAACAACATCCAAATTGTGCAACAAGCGTTCCTTCTTTGAAACTGGTTTCGGACACAGAGAAGGTACGATAATCTCCTGGTTAATGTTTTTGTTAGAAACAACTTTTGGAAGAAAACCAGGTTTAGTACGTAAAACCACCTTATCTGCATGGAACACCAGATAAGGAGGAGAACACTGCAGAGCAGATAATTCTGAAACTCTTCTAGCAGAAGAAATTGCAACTAAAAACAAAACTTTCCAAGATAATAACTTAATATCAACGGAATGTAAGGGTTCAAACGGAACCCCCTGAAGAACTGAAAGAACTAAATTGAGACTCCAAGGAGGAGTCAAAGGTTTGTAAACAGGCTTGATTCTAACCAGAGCCTGAACAAAGGCTTGAACATCTGGCACAGCTGCCAGTTTTTTGTGAAGTAACACCGACAAGGCAGAAATCTGTCCCTTCAGGGAACTTGCCGATAATCCTTTTTCCAATCCTTCTTGAAGGAAGGATAGAATCCTAGGAATCTTAACCTTGTCCCAAGGGAATCCTTTAGATTCACACCAACAGATATATTTTTTCCAAATTTTGTGGTAAATCTTTCTGGTTACAGGCTTTCTGGCCTGAACAAGAGTATCGATAACAGAATCTGAGAAACCTCGCTTCGATAAAATCAAGCGTTCAATCTCCAAGCAGTCAGCTGGAGTGAAACCAGATTCGGATGTTCGAACGGACCCTGAACAAGAAGGTCTCGTCTCAAAGGTAGCTTCCAAGGTGGAGCCGATGACATATTCACCAGATCTGCATACCAAGTCCTGCGTGGCCACGCAGGAGCTATCAAGATCACCGACGCCCTCTCCTGATTGATCCTGGCTACCAGCCTGGGGATGAGAGGAAACGGCGGGAACACATAAGCTAGTTTGAAGGTCCAAGGTGCTACTAGTGCATCCACTAGAGCCGCCTTGGGATCCCTGGATCTGGACCCGTAGCAAGGAACTTTGAAGTTCTGACGAGAGGCCATCAGATCCATGTCTGGAATGCCCCAAAGTTGCGTGACTTGGGCAAAGATTTCCGGATGGAGTTCCCACTCCCCCGGATGCAATGTCTGACGACTCAGAAAATCCGCTTCCCAATTTTCCACTCCCGGGATGTGGATAGCAGACAGGTGGCAGGAGTGAGACTCCGCCCATAGAATAATCTTGGTCACTTCTTCCATCGCTAGGGAACTCCTTGTTCCCCCCTGATGGTTGATGTACGCAACAGTCGTCATGTTGTCTGATTGAAACCGTATGAACTTGGTCCTCGCTAGCTGAGGCCAAGCCTTGAGAGCATTGAATATCGCTCTCAGTTCCAGAATATTTATCGGTAGAAGAGATTCTTCCCGAGACCAAAGACCCTGAGCTTTCAGGGATCCCCAGACCGCGCCCCAGCCCATCAGACTGGCGTCGGTCGTGACAATGACCCACTCTGGTCTGTGGAATGTCATCCCTCGTGACAGGTTGTCCAGGGACAGCCACCAACGGAGTGAGTCTCTGGTCCTCTGATTTACTTGTATCTTTGGAGACAAGTCTGTATAGTCCCCATTCCACTGACTGAGCATGCACAGTTGTAATGGTCTTAGATGAATGCGCGCAAAAGGAACTATGTCCATTGCCGCTACCATCAACCCGATCACTTCCATGCACTGAGCTACGGAAGGAAGAGGAACGGAATGAAGTATTCGACAAGAGTCCAGAAGCTTTGTCTTTCTGGCCTCTGTTAGAAAAATCCTCATTTCTGAGGAGTCTATAATTGTTCCCAAGAAGGGAACCCTTGTTGACGGGGATAGAGAACTCTTTTCCACGTTCACTTTCCAGCCGTGCGATCTGAGAAAGGCCAGGACGATGTCCGTGTGAGCCTTTGCTCGAGGGAGGGACGACGCTTGAATCAGAATGTCGTCCAGGTAAGGTACTACTGCAATGCCCCTTGGTCTTAGCACAGCTAGAAGGGACCCTAGTACCTTTGTGAAAATCCTTGGAGCAGTGGCTAATCCGAAAGGAAGCGCCACGAACTGGTAATGTTTGTCCAGGAATGTAAACCTTAGGAACCGATGATGTTCCTTGTGGATAGGAATATGTAGATACGCATCCTTTAAATCCACCGTGGTCATGAATTGACCTTCCTGGATGGAAGGAAGGATAGTTCGAATGGTTTCCATCTTGAAAGATGGGACCTTGAGAAATTTGTTTAAGATCTTGAGATCTAGGATTGGTCTGAATGTTCCCTCTTTTTTGGGAACTATGAACAGATTGGAGTAGAACCCCATCCCTTGTTCTCTCAATGGAACAGGATGAATCACTCCCATTTTTAACAGGTCTTCTACACAATGTAAGAACGCCTGTCTTTTTATGTGGTCTGAAGACAACTGAGACCTGTGGAACCTTCCCCTTGGGGGAAGTCCCTTGAATTCCAGAAGATAACCCTGGGAGACTATTTCTAGCGCCCAAGGATCCAGAACATCTCTTGCCCAAGCCTGAGCGAAGAGAGAGAGTCTGCCCCCCACCAGATCCGGTCCCGGATCGGGGGCCGATATTTCATGCTGTCTTGGTAGCAGTGGCAGGTTTCTTTGCCTGCTTTCCCTTGTTCCAGCCTTGCATTGGTCTCCAAGCTGGCTTGGCCTGAGAAGTATTACCCTCTTGCTTAGAGGACGTAGCACCTTGGGCTGGTCCGTTTTTACGAAAGGGACGAAAATTAGGTCTATTTTTTGCCTTGAAAGGCCGATCCTGAGGAAGGGCATGACCCTTACCCCCAGTGATATCAGAGATAATCTCTTTCAAGTCAGGACCAAACAGCGTTTTCCCCTTGAAAGGAATGTTTAGTAGCTTGTTCTTGGAAGACGCATCAGCCGACCAAGATTTTAACCAAAGCGCTCTGCGCGCCACAATAGCAAACCCAGAATTCTTAGCCGCTAACTTAGCCAATTGCAAAGAGGCGTCTAGAGTGAAAGAATTAGCCAATTTGAGAGCATTGACTCTGTCCATAATCTCCTCATAAGGAGGAGAGTCACTATCGAGCACCTTAATCAGTTCATCAAACCAGAAATATGCGGCTGTAGTGACAGGGACAATGCATGAAATGGGTTGTAGAAGGTAACCCTGCTGAACAAACATCTTTTTAAGCAAACCTTCTAATTTTTTATCCATAGGATCTTTGAAAGCACAACTATCCTCTATGGGAATAGTGGTGCGTTTGTTTAAAGTAGAAACCGCTCCCTCGACCTTGGGGACTGACTGCCATAAGTCCTTTCTGGGGTCGACCATAGGAAACAATTTTTTAAATATGGGGGGAGGGACGAAAGGAATACCGGGCCTTTCCCATTCTTTATTAACAATGTCCGCCACCCGCTTGGGTATAGGAAAAGCTTCTGGGAGCCCCGGCACCTCTAGGAACTTGTCCATTTTACATAGTTTCTCTGGGATGACCAAATTTTCACAATCATCCAGAGTGGATAATACCTCCTTAAGCAAAATGCGGAGATGCTCCAATTTAAATTTAAAAGTAATCACATCAGATTCAGCCTGCTGAGAAATGTTCCCTAAATCAGTAATTTCTCCCTCAGACAAAACCTCCCTGGCTCCCTCAGATTGGGTTAGGGGCCCTTCAGAGATATTAATATCAGCGTCGTCATGCTCTTCAGTAACTAAAACAGAGCATCCACGCTTACGCTGACAAGGGTTCATTTTGGCTAAAATGTTTTCTTTCATGTAATTAACAAGAGTCCATGAGCTAGTGACGTATGGGATATACATTCCTACCAGGAGGGGCAAAGTTTCCCAAACCTTAAAATGCCTATAAATACACCCCTCACCACACCCACAAATCAGTTTTACAAACTTTGCCTCCAAGGGAGGTGGTGAAGTAAGTTTGTGCTAGATTCTACGTTGATATGCGCTCCGCAGCAAGTTGGAGCCCGGTTTTCCTCTCAGCGTGCAGTGAATGTCAGAGGGATGTGAGGAGAGTATTGCCTATTGAATGCAGTGATCTCCTTCTACGGGGTCTATTTCATAAGGTTCTCTGTTATCGGTCGTAGAGATTCATCTCTTACCTCCCTTTTCAGATCGACGATATACTCTTATATTTACCATTACCTCTACTGATTCTCGTTTCAGTACTGGTTTGGCTTTCTACAAACATGTAGATGAGTGTCCTGGGGTAAGTAAGTCTTATTTTCTGTGACACTCTAAGCTATGGTTGGGCACTTTATTTATAAAGTTCTAAATATATGTATTCAAACATTTATTTGCCTTGACTCAGAATGTTCAACTTTCCTTATTTCCAGACAGTCAGTTTCATATTTGGGATTATGCTTTAATTATCATATTTTTCTTACCTCAAAAATTTGACTTTTTTCCCTGTGGGCTGTTAGGCTCGCGGGGGCTGAAAATGCTTCATTTTATTGCGTCATTCTTGGCGCGGACTTTTTTGGCGCAAAAATTCATTTCCGTTTCCGGCGTCATACGTGTCGCCGGAAGTTGCGTCATTTTTTGACGTTATTTTGCGCCAAAAATGTCGGCGTTCCGGATGTGGCGTCATTTTTGGCGCCAAAAGCATTTAGGCGCCAAATAATGTGGGCGTCTTATTTGGCGCCAAAAAATATGGGCGTCGCTTTTGTCTCCACATTATTTCAGTCTCATTTTTCATTTGCTTCTGGTTGCTAGAAGCTTGATGTTTGGCATTTTTTTCCCATTCCTGAAACTGTCTTATAAGGAATTTGATCTATTTTGCTTTATATGTTGTTTTTTCTCTTACATATTGCAAGATGTCTCACGTTGCATCTGAGCCAGAAGATACTACAGGAAAACCTCTGCCTGCTGGATCTACCAAAGCTAAGTGTATCTGCTGTAAACTTTTGGTAGCTATTCCTCCAGCTGTTGTTTGTATTAAATGTCATGACAAACTTGTTAATGCAGATAATATTTCCTTTAGTGATGTACCATTGCCTGTTGCAGTTCCCTCAACATCTAAGGTGCAGAATGTTCCTGATAACATAAGAGATTTTGTTTCTGAATCCATAAAGAAGGCTTTGTCTGTTATTTCTCCTTCTAGTAAACGTAAAAAGTCTTTTAAATCTTCTCTCTCTACAGATGAATTTTTAAATGAACACCATCATTCTGATTCTTTGGACTCTTCTGGTTCAGAGGATTCTGTCTCAGAGATTGATGCTGATAAATCTTCATATTTATTTAAGATGGAATTTATTCGCTCTTTACTTAAAGAAGTACTAATTGCTTTAGAAATAGAGGATTCTAGTCCTCTTGATACTAATTCTATACGTTTGGATAAGGTTTTTAAAGCTCCTGCGGTTATTCCAGAAGTCTTTCCTGTTCCTAATGCTATTTCTGCAGTAATTGCTAAGGAATGGGATAGATTGGGTAATTCATTTACTCCTTCTAAACGTTTTAAGCAATTATATCCTGTTCCGCCTGACAGATTAGAATTTTGGGACAAAATCCCTAAAGTTGATGGGGCTATTTCTACCCTTGCTAAACGTACTACCATTCCTACGTCAGATGGTACCTCGTTTAAGGATCCTTTAGATAGAAAAATTGAATCTTTTCTAAGAAAAGCTTATCTATGTTCAGGTAATCTTCTTAGACCTGCTATATCATTGGCTGATGTTGCTGCAGCTTCAACTTTTTGGTTGGAAACTCTAGCGCAACAAGTAACAAATCGTGATTCTCATGATATTATTATTCTTCTCCAGCATGCTAATAATTTCATCTGTGATGCCATTTTTGATATTATTAGAGTTGATGTTAGATTTATGTATCTGGCTATCTTAGCCAGAAGAGCTTTATGGCTTAAGACTTGGAATGCTGATATGGCTTCTAAATCAACTCTACTTTCCATTTCTTTCCAGGGAAACAAATTATTTGGTTCTCAGTTGGATTCTATTATTTCAACTGTTACTGGTGGGAAAGGAACTTTTTTACCACAGGATAAAAAGTCTAAAGGTAAAAACAGGGCTAACAATCGTTTTCGTTCCTTTCGTTTCAACAAAGAACAAAAGCCTGATCCTTCGTCCTCAGGAGCAGTTTCAGTTTGGAAACCATCTCCAGTCTGGAATAAATCCAAGCCTGCTAGAAAGGCAAAGCCTGCTTCTAAGTTCACATGAAGGTACGGCCCTCATTCCAGTTCAGCTGGTAGGGGGCAGGTTACGTTTTTTCAAAGAAATTTGGATCAGTTCTGTTCACAATCTTTGGATTCAGAACATTGTTTCAGAAGGGTACAGAATTGGTTTCAAGATGAGACCTCCTGCAAAGAGATTTTTTCTTTCCCATGTCCCAGTAAATCCAGTGAAAGCTCAAGCATTTCTGAATTGTGTTTCAGATCTAGAGTTGGCTGGAGTAATTATGCCAGTTCCAGTTCCGGAACAGGGGATGGGGTTTTATTCAAATCTCTTCATTGTACCAAAGAAGGAGAATTCCTTCAGACCAGTTCTGGATCTAAAATTATTGAATCGTTATGTAAGGATACCAACGTTCAAGATGGTAACTGTAAGGACTATATTGCCTTTTGTTCAGCAAGGGAATTATATGTCCACAATAGATTTACAGGATGCATATCTGCATATTCCGATTCATCCAGATCATTATCAGTTCCTGAGATTCTCTTTTCTAGACAAGCATTACCAATTTGTGGCTCTACCGTTTGGCCTTGCTACAGCTCCAAGAATTTTCACAAAGATTCTCGGTGCCCTTCTGTCTGTAATCAGAGAACAGGGTATTGTGGTATTTCCTTATTTGGACGATATCTTGGTACTTGCTCCGTCTTTACATTTAGCAGAGTCTCATACGAATCGACTTGTGTTGTTTCTTCAAGATCATGGTTGGAGGATCAATTTACCAAAAAGTTCTTTGATTCCTCAAACAAGGGTAACCTTTCTGGGTTTCCAGATAGATTCAGTGTCCATGACTTTGTCTTTAACAGACAAGAGACGTCTAAAATTGATTACAGCCTGTCGAAACCTTCAGTCTCAATCATTCCCTTCGGTAGCCTTATGCATGGAAATTCTAGGTCTTATGACTGCTGCATCGGACGCGATCCCCTTTGCTCGTTTTCACATGCGACCTCTTCAGCTCTGTATGCTGAACCAATGGTGCAGGGATTACACGAAGATATATCAATTAATATCTTTAAAACCGATTGTTCGGCACTCTCTAACGTGGTGGACAGATCACCATCGTTTAATTCAGGGGGCTTCTTTTGTTCTTCCGACCTGGACTGTAATTTCAACAGATGCAAGTCTCACAGGTTGGGGAGCTGTGTGGGGATCTCTGACGGCACAAGGAGTTTGGGAATCTCAGGAGGTGAGATTACCGATCAATATCTTGGAACTCCGTGCAGTTTTCAGAGCTCTTCAGTTTTGGCCTCTTCTGAAGAGAGAATCGTTCATTTGTTTTCAGACAGACAATGTCACAACTGTGGCATACATCAATCATCAAGGAGGGACTCACAGTCCTCTGGCTATGAAAGAAGTATCTCGAATTTTGGTTTGGGCGGAATCCAGCTCCTGTCTAATCTCTGCGGTTCATATCCCAGGTGTAGACAATTGGGAAGCGGATTATCTCAGTCGCCAAACGTTGCATCCGGGCGAATGGTCTCTTCACCCAGAGGTATTTCTTCAGATTGTTCAAATGTGGGGGCTCCCAGAGATAGATCTGATGGCCTCTCATCTAAACAAGAAACTTCCCAGGTATCTGTCCAGATCCCGGGATCCTCAGGCGGAGGCAGTGGATGCATTATCACTTCCTTGGAAGTATCATCCTGCCTATATCTTTCCGCCTCTAGTTCTTCTTCCAAGAGTAATCTCCAAGATTCTGAGGGAATGCTCGTTTGTTCTGCTAATAGCTCCGGCATGGCCTCACAGGTTTTGGTATGCGGATCTTGTCCGGATGGCATCTTGCCAACCATGGACTCTTCCGTTAAGACCAGACCTTCTGTCTCAAGGTCCTTTTTTCCATCCGGATCTGAAATCCTTAAATTTAAAGGTATGGAGATTGAACGCTTGATTCTTGGTCATAGAGGTTTCTCTGACTCCGTGATTAATACTATGTTACAGGCTCGTAAATCTGTATCTCGAGAGATATATTATAGAGTCTGGAAGACTTATATTTCTTGGTGTCTTTCTCATCATTTTTCTTGGCATTCTTTTAGAATACCGAGAATTTTACAGTTTCTTCAGGATGGTTTAGATAAGGGTTTGTCCGCGAGTTCTTTGAAAGGACAAATCTCCGCTCTTTCTGTTCTTTTTCACAGAAAGATTGCTATTCTTCCTGATATTCATTGTTTTGTACAAGCTTTGGTTCGTATAAAACCTGTCATTAAGTCAATTTCTCCTCCATGGAGTTTGAATTTGGTTTTGGGAGCTCTTCAAGCTCCTCCGTTTGAACCTATGCATTCATTGGACATTAAATTACTTTCTTGGAAAGTTTTGTTCCTTTTGGCCATCTCTTCTGCTAGAAGAGTTTCTGAATTATCTGCTCTTTCGTGTGAGTCTCCTTTTCTGATTTTTCATCAGGATAAGGCGGTGTTGCGAACTTCTTTTGAATTTTTACCTAAAGTTGTGAATTCCAACAACATTAGTAGAGAAATTGTGGTTCCTTCATTATGTCCTAATCCTAAGAATTCTAAGGAGAAATCATTGCATTCTTTGGATGTTGTTAGAGCTTTGAAATATTATGTTGAAGCTACGAAATCTTTCCGTAAGACTTCTAGTCTATTTGTTATCTTTTCCGGTTCTAGGAAAGGCCAGAAAGCTTCTGCCATTTCTTTGGCATCTTGGTTGAAATCTTTAATTCATCTTGCCTATGTTGAGTCGGGTAAAATTCCGCCTCAAAGATTTACAGCTCATTCTACTAGGTCAGTTTCTACTTCCTGGGCGTTTAGGAATGAAGCTTCGGTTGACCAGATCTGCAAAGCAGCAACTTGGTCCTCTTTGCATACTTTTACTAAATTCTACCATTTTGATGTATTTTCTTCTTCTGAAGCAGTTTTTGGTAGAAAAGTTCTTCAGGCAGCGATTTCAGTTTGAATCTTCTGCTTATGTTTTTTGTTAAACTTTATTTTGGGTGTGGATTATTTTCAGCAGGAATTGGCTGTCTTTATTTTATCCCTCCCTCTCTAGTGACTCTTGTGTGGAAAGATCCACATCTTGGGTAGTCATTATCCCATACGTCACTAGCTCATGGACTCTTGTTAATTACATGAAAGAAAACATAATTTATGTAAGAACTTACCTGATAAATTCATTTCTTTCATATTAACAAGAGTCCATGAGGCCCACCCTTTTTTGTGGTGGTTATGATTTTTTTGTATAAAGCACAATTATTCCAATTCCTTATTTTATATGCTTCGCACTTTTTTTCTTATCACCCCACTTCTTGGCTATTCGTTAAACTGATTTGTGGGTGTGGTGAGGGGTGTATTTATAGGCATTTTAAGGTTTGGGAAACTTTGCCCCTCCTGGTAGGAATGTATATCCCATACGTCACTAGCTCATGGACTCTTGTTAATATGAAAGAAATGAATTTATCAGGTAAGTTCTTACATAAATTATGTTTTTGACAGAATTATCCATTACAGCCGTTAATTGTTGCATAGTAAGGAGTATTGGCGCGCTAGATGTACTAGGGGCCTCCTGAGTGGGCAAGACTCGTGTAGACGAAGGAGGGAATGATGCAGTACCATGCTTACTCCCCTCACTTGAGGAATCATCTTGGGCATCATTGTCATTATCACATAAATCACATTTATTTAAATGAATAGGAATTCTGGCTTCCCCACATTCAGAACACAGTCTATCTGGTAGTTCAGACATGTTAAACAGGCATAAACTTGATAAGAAAGTACAAAAAACGTTTTGAAATAAAACCGTTACTGTCACTTTAAATTTTAAACTGAACACACTTTATTACTGCAATTGCGAAAAAACATGAAGGAATTGTTCAAAATTCACCAAACTTTCACCACAGTGTCTTAAAGCCTTGAAAATATTGCACACCAATTTTGGAAGCTTTAACCCTTAAAATAACGGAACCGGAGCCGTTTTAAGCTTTAACCCCTTTACAGTCCCTGGTATCTGCTTTGCTGAGACCCAACCAAACCCAAGGGGAATACGATACCAAATGATGCCTTCAGAAGTCTTTTAAAAGTATCAGAGCTCCTCTCACATGCGACTGCATGCCATGCCTCTCAAAAACAAGTGCGCAACACCGGCGCGAAAATGAGACTCTGCCTATGCTTTGGGAAAGCCCCTAAAGAATAAGGTGTCTAAAACAGTGCCTGCCGATATTATTATATCAAAATACCCAGAATAAATGATTCCTCAAGGCTAAATAAGTGTTAATATCAATCGATTTAGCCCAAAAAATGTCTACAGTCTAAAGAAGCCCTTGTGAAGCCCTTATTTACAATCGTAATAAACATGGCTTACCGGATCCCATAGGGAAAATGACAGCTTCCAGCATTACATCGTCTTGTTAGAATGTGTCATACCTCAAGCAGCAAAGGACTGCAAACTGTTCCCCCAACTGAAGTTAATGCTCTCAACAGTCCTGTGTGGAACAGCCATGGATTTTAGTTACGGTTGCTAAAATCATTTTCCTCATACAAACAGAATTCTTCATCTCTTTTCTGTTTCTGAGTAAATAGTACGTACCAGCACTATTTGAAAATAACAAACTCTTGATTGAATAATGAAAAACTACAGTTAAACACTAAAAAACTCTAAGCCATCTCCGTGGAGATGTTGCCTGTACAACGGCAAAGAGAATGACTGGGGTAGGCGGAGCCTAGGAGGGATCATGTGACCAGCTTTGCTGGGCTCTTTGCCATTTCCTGTTGGGGAAGAGAATATCCCACAAGTAAGGATGACGCCGTGGACCGGACACACCTATGTTGGAGAAACGGGGAGAGTCCACAGCTGCATTCATTACTTTTGGGAAATCAATACCCAAGCTTATAGAGGACACTGAATGCAAACGGGCAGGAACAAAAATGCGGCCCATTCTGATGGCACTACAAGCCTGACACAACCCGGATTCCCAATAAAAAACTACAGGAAGAAGAAGCAAGAAGAACAAAAATATTGAAAAAGGACAAGGTAACTGCTCATCAATTAGAACCATAACGATCCCAGTTAGAGATCACTCTAAATTCTGGACTCCACTGAGTACAAAAACCTCTGAGGAGACAAAAGTCCCACTCTCTAGAAACACATAAATAAAAACCTCTCCATGAACAATGGCAAGGGAAACAACAAACAAACCCCCACACCACATTCTCCCTAACTAAAAGAAGGGAAGAATCAGATAAGAAGGACCAAAAGAACCTCCAGAAACAATTCCCGAAGATTCAAGGACAAAACAGAGAGAGAAGCCCCTCAAAAAAGAGTGGTTGCCAGGCTGCAAAAGGACAAAGTCCCGTAGAAAATACTCTACCGACAGAGGAGAGCAAAGAAAGGAAACATTCCAGATCACCTCCTACATGGATTCAAAAGGAACCAATGCAAAGCCTTAACCGGAACTGAAGTCCCAGAAGGACAAAAGGACAAAAAGTAGAACAAAACAACCTTACCATAGATAGCTAACTAGCACAGAGAAACAAACCCTGTAGGTCAGAAAAAACCCCGGGAGCAGAACAGGAACGGAATAGTAAAATCTGTTTACGCAACAAACGAAAGCCACAGGATTCCAATGGATAGGCAGTCAGACTAAACGTCAAACCATAGTAACTAGCCAACCGAGTAGCTAGCAAACTTGCATCAGGACATTCCTGGAAGGAACAATAGAAAAAACTCAGAAAGCAGGGCGGACCAATTCCCCCCTACTAGAAAACTTTGTTAGGGAGGACAACACCCTGACCAATAAGGAAGAACCAACTACCCGTTAAGGGAAGGTTCTGAACCAACTGCAAGGCCTCCCAAGCTAAGTAAGGCTCCTTCAGGAGACAAGATACGTGGTCGATGCCCAAACAGAGCAGTTAGAATTCCTGACCCCTACTCCAGTCCTATCACAAAAGCGATTGTCAATGCCCCAAGGACAAGAGAGATGAAAAAAATCCCAGCATTGACAAGGCCCAGAGATCAGATAATGACTCTCCCATCACAAGTTCCTAAGGAAAAAAAGCAGGAAGGAGGCACTGACACCCCGAGAGACAAACTCGGGATCCAGGATACCTATCCTCATAACCCCTCAGAAACCCGAAGGGAGGGTACACTGCAGACAAGAGAAACCCTCGACCCAATGAATTCCTCGAGTCAGATGAGGAAAACTACCTCAGGAGGAGCCAACTGGACAGGCGCAGTAGACAAGATCCTGCCAAATAGAAGGAAAACAAAGAAACCCAGGAATATTCCAGAAATTACTAGGAAAAACTTCCTCCGTCTCTCCAGAAGAAAGAAAAAGAACCGCCCCAGTAGGAACAAGGAGATTTCCCCAGGACCAGGAAAACAAGCCAAGTCAAAGACAAGGACTAGGTTAAAAGCCGGGCCCCCAAAACCAGGTGCAGGATCAAGACTAAAATCCCTGCAGAACAAGCACAAAGTTACCTGGAAATGAACAGTGCACCAAAGTTGATGCATGCCATACCCCCATGGGGTCCCGAAATCTGATCTCACATGATGTATCCCAGTGGTTGTCCACTCAGCCCCAAAAGGCCTCTAACAGGACACCCACAAAGTCCGAAGACAAAGAAAGGACCCAAAAGAGATCAGAACTCCATGACTTTGATAATATGATAGTCTCTAAAGATCCAGTCTGGATCAACCCTCAGAAAACCTACAGCTCAAGGAATTAACGAATGAACGAGTTACCTAAAACTCGGTTGACGCAAAGAGAGACTGCATAACAATCCCCCAGATCCCCATATAGGATCAAAAAGGGGATACTGCAAGGACACAAACGGTCCCTAAGAACCTAGTCTCTGCAACCAGATGACCAAAAATTATACCCCAAAAAGGCAAGGGGAAGCAACAAGCATAGAAAAAAAGAGGAGGAGAGAAACACTGGCGAAAGAGATAAAAAAAAAATTGGACAATCCAATCCACCCGGAGTACCAATAGGGGGGAATAATCGCCCCCTACACCAGATACTGGAGATCTCCATGCAGTCATCTGATCCTCCCCCCTCGTAAGGGAGGACTTTAGCTCCTGTCCATTCGGAACTACAAACATACTGCCATAGCAGAATTTGTAATCCCAGCAAACAATTTAAGCTATGCCGGGACAAAACACTTAGTATCGAGTACGATCAACATCGGATGCCCCACCAAGATAAAATAACGTAGGACAAGCCTGATATCTAGGATAGAAGAGCCTCCTATAACTTGTAAAAACAAGAAAAACAACCTCGTAACAAGAGGTAAGCAAAGTTAGTACCCAAACAGGACCAGCATGTTGTCAAGGATACAAAATGTCTGCTATAACCTCAAAAGAACAGAGTGAACAAGTACCCAACCAAGACCAGCCTGCAGACCAGGCTACAACCAAACTGTTCAAGGGCTGACTGAAAGTTCTAAACCCTAGCAGGGCTAGAATTAACAAACAGACAAACGACAGACAAATAAGCTCTGAGGCTTAAACATTGTCTCTAACATTTTTTTTTTTTTGGTGACTTCTGCGGGAAGCAACAACCATCGTGAACATAAAATCGCTAGTATCAAAATCCCAGAGAAGAAAAAAGTTTCCTAAAAGGAAAATTCTACAACAGTCTCAAGCTCCGAAAATAAAAATAACACATCCTAACCGGATCAAAAGAAAGTAGGCAGCACCCGCAGGTGAACGCCAAAAAGGAATGGAAAACTAACAGGGCCAGCCTGTCAGAGAACCGATTCCTCAAGAGCTCAGAACTGGGATTAGATACACAAACAAAAGACCATCAGGAGTAGGATCCACATCCCTTCACTTGTCTAGCGCTGTTCGCCATCTGAATCAGAAGACTGAGGATCCAGTGGCAAAACAAGACTGAAATCCTCCAAAGCCTCCAACACCTGCCTCAGCAGGACACGCAGGCGCGTCAGTCTGAATCTAAAGGCAAAACTAATCTCCAGAGGGGCATTTGAAGGCCCTGACCCTGATGGCTGTACCACTGAAGCCTCAAAGGGAACCGCTCCACCCCAGAGGAAAGACCCGTCACACCTGGCACCCCCAGGTTAAGAGGACACGGATAAACTCTTTGATGCCCCTCAGGAAGATGTAAATGAGCCAAGGCCAAAAACATGGCCATGCGCAACTGAGCAGCAACCTCTGGTGGAAAGAAACCTCCTTCCGGAGAAGGGGGAACGGTATTTGGGAAACTGCCTATGTAGGAACAGAAGAATCTAGGGAATGCACCTCACGGGACACAGAATCCTCAGAGGCGGAAGGCTCAGCAGTCTCTAATCTCTCCCCAGAGGGAGAAAAGACTACTCTATTACGGCATGCGGAAGATAAATTGATTGGCTGGATTACCCTGGACTCTATACAATCTAAGCAGGTACCATAATCTGAATCAAATGTAAGTCCCAAAAATAAGCAGCATCACCAGAACTCTTCAACAGATTTATTAATGCAATCTGCACAATGTCACAGCCAGACCACAAAATAGCAACGTTTCGGACTTTAATCATGCATGGTTACACCTGGAGTTAATACACCTTATATACCCTTACAAACTACACCCCCACTATACCTATTACCTGTAACGCACCTGAAAAATGCCATCTAGTGGTTAAAAAAATATTACAAACACAGAATATCCTTATAAATCAAGCAATACAGGATTTGTAATAAAACAGAATTTATGTTTACCTGATAAATTTCTTTCTCCTACGGTGTATCCGGTCCACGGCTTCATCCTTACTTGTGGGATATTCTCAATCCCTACAGGAAGTGGCAAAGAGAGCACACAGCAGAGCTGTCCATATAGCTCCCCTCAGGCTCCGCCCCCCCAGTCATTCGACCGACGGTTAGGAGAAAAAGGAGAACCATAGTTTACAAAAATAAAATTTAAACCTGACCAAATGCCAGGGTGGGCCGTGGACCGGATACACCGTAGGAGAAAGAAATTTATCAGGTAAACATAAATTCTGTTTTCTCCTACATTGGTGTATCTGGTTCACGGCTTCATCCTTACTTGTGGGAACCAATACCAAAGCTATAGGACACGGATGAAGGGAGGGAACAAGTCAGGTAACCTAAACGGAAGGCACCACTGCTTGTAAAATCTCTCTCCCAAAAATAGCCTCCGAAGAAGCAAAAGTATCGAATTTGTAAAATTTGGAAAATGTATGCAGAGAAGACCAAGTCGCTGCCTTACAGATCTGTTCAACAGAAGCCTCATTCTTGAAAGCCCATGTGGAAGCCACAGCTCTAGTAGAGTGAGCCGTAATTCGTTCAGGAGGCTGCCTTCCAGCAGTCTCATAAGCCAACCGGATGATGCTTTTCAGCCAGAAAGACAGAGAGGTCGCAGTCGCCTTTTGACCTCTCCTCTTGCCAGAATAGACGACAAACAATGTTTGTCTGAAGTCTTTACTTGCTTTTAGATAAAACTTCAAAGCACGAACCACATCAAGATTGTGTAACAGACGTTCCTTGTTAGAAACTGGATTAGGACACAGAGAAGGAACAACTATTTCCTGGTTAATATTCTTATTGGAAACCACTTTTGGAAGAAAACCAGGCTTGGTACGTAAAACGACCTTATCTGTATGAAACACCAGATATGGTGAATTACACTGCAAAGCAGACAATTCAGAAACTCTTCTAGCAGAAGAAATAGCAACCAAAAACAAAACTTTCCAAGATAGCAACTTAATATCTATGGAATGTAGAGGTTCAAACGGAACCCTTTGAAGAACTGAAAGAACTAAATTTAGACTCCATGGAGGAGCCACAGGTCTGTAGACAGGCTTGATTCTGACTAAAGCCTGTACAAACGCCTGAACATCTGGCACGGCTGCCAGACGCTTGTGTAACAAAACAGACAGAGCAGATATCTGTCCTTTTAAGGAACTAGCTGATAGACCTTTCTCCAATCCTTCTTGGAGAAAGGATAGTATCCTTGGAATCCTAATCTTACTCCATGAGTAACCCTTGGATTCGCACCAGCAAAGATATTTCCGCTATACCTTATGATAAATTTTCCTGGTGACAGGCTTTCTAGCCTGAATCAGAGTATCTATAACTGATTCCGAAAACCCCAGCTTAGCTAGAATCAAGCGTTCAATCTCCAAGCAGTCAGTTGCAGAGAAACTAGGTTTGGATGTTCGAATGGACCTTGGATTAGAAGGTCCTGCCTCAAAGGTAGCTTCCATGGTGGAACCGATGACATATTCACCAGGTCTGCATACCAAGTCCTGCGTGGCCACGCAGGAGCTATTAGAATTACCGAAGCCTTCTCCTGTTTGATCCTGGCTATTAGCCGGGGAGAAGAGGAAACGGTGGAAAGACATAAGCTAGATTGAACGACCAAGGCGCCACTAAGGCATCTACCAATGTCGCCTTGGGATCCCTGCACCTGGACCCGTAACGTGGAACTTTGGAGTTCTGACGTGACGCCATCAGATCCAGATCTGGAAGGCCCCATAGTTGAGTTAACTGGGCAAAAACCTCCGGGTGAAGTTCCCACTCCCCCGGATGGAAAGTCTGACGACTCAGGTAATCCGCTTCCCAGTTGTCCACTCCTGGGATGTGAATTGCTGATAGATGGCAGGAGTGATCCTCTGCCCATTTGATGATCTTGGTTACCTCCCTCATCGCCAGGGAACTCTTTGTTCCTCCCTGATGATTGATGTACGCTACAGTCGTCATGTTGTCCGACTGAAATCTGATGAATTTGGCCTCCGCTAGTTGAGGCCATGTCTGGAGCGCATTGAATACCGCTCTCAATTCCAAAATGTTTATCGGGAGAAGAGATTCTTCCCGAGACCAAAGACCCTGAGCTTTCAGGGACTCCCAGACCGCACCCCAGCCTTAGAGGCTGGCGTAGGTCGTGACAATGATCCACTCTGGTCTGCGGAAACTCATTCCCTGAGACAGGTGATCCTGAGACAACCACCAGAGGAGTGACCCTCTGGTTTCCTGGTCCATTTGTATTTGGGGAGACAAATCTGCATAATCCCCATTCCACTGTTTGAGCATGCACAGTTGCAGTGGTCTTAAATGAATTCGGGCAAATGGAACCACGTCCATTGCTGCCACCATTAGTCCTATTACCTCCATGCACTGAGCTATGGAGGGTTGAGGAATGGCTTGAAGAACTCGACAAGTGTTTAAAAGTTATAACTTCCTGACCTCCGTCAGAAAGATCTTCATTTCTACCGAGTCTATTATTGTTCCCAGGAAGGGAACCCTTGTGAACGGAGACAGAGAACTCTTTTCTATGTTCACCTTCCATCCGTGAGACCTTAGAAAGGCTAGAACAATGTCCGTATGAGCCTTTGCTTTGTGAAAGGACGACGCTTGTATTAAGATGTCGTCTAGGTAAGGTGCTACTGCAATGCCCCTTGGCCTTAGCACCGCTAGAAGGGACCCTAGCACTTTTGTGAAAATTCTGGGGGCAGTGGCCAATACGAAGGGAAGAGCCAAGAACTGGTAATGTTTGTCCAGAAAGGCGAACCTTAGGAACTGATGGTGATCTTTGTGGATAGGAATATGCAGGTACTCATCCTTTAAGTCCACGGTAGTCATATATTGACCCTCCTGGATCATTGGTAAGATTGTCCGAATGGTTTCCATTTTGAATGATGGAACTCTGAGGAATTTGTTTAGGATTTTTAAATCCAGAATTGGCCTGAAAGTTCCTTCCTTTTTGGGAACTACAAACAGGTTTGAGTAAAAACCCAGTCCTTGTTCTGCTATTGGAAGGTCTATCCTGTGGAAGGGCATGGCCCTTTCTCCCAGTGATATCTGAAATAATTTCTTTCAACTCTGGCACGAATAGGGTCTTACCCTTGAAAGGAATATTAAGCAATTTTGTTTTGGACGACACATCCGCCGACCACGATTTTAGCCAAAGCGCTCTACGCGCCACTATTGCGAAACCAGAATTTTTCGGCGCTAATTTAGCTAACTGAAAAGCCGCATCTGTAATGAAAGAATTAGCCAACTTCAGGGCGTGAATTCTATCCATGACTTCATCATAAGAAGTCTCCTTTTGGAGCGAGTTTTCTAATTCCTCAAACCAAAAAGCAGCTGCAGTGGTTACAGGAATAATGCAAGAAATTGGTTGAAGAAGAAAACCTTGTTGAACAAAAATTTTCTTAAGTAAACCTTCTAATTTTTTATCCATAGGATCTTTGAAAGCGCAACTGTCTTCTATTGGTATAGTCGTGCGCTTAGCTAGCGTTGAAACTGCCCCCTCTACCTTAGGGACCGTCTGCCACGCGTCCAGTCTGGGGTCAACAATGGGGAACATTTTCTTAAATATAGGAGGGGGAACAAAAGGTACACCTGGCTTCTCCCCCTCCTTATTCACTATATCCGCCACCCTCTTAGGTATCGGAAACGCATCAGTGTGTACTGGGACCTCTAAGAATTTATCCATTTTACACAATTTTTCTGGGACCACCAAAGGGTCACAATCATCAAGTGTAGCTAGGACCTCTTTAAGTAGGGCGCGGAGGTGTTCTAGCTTAAATTTAAATGCTATGGTATCAGGCTCTGCCTGCTGAGAAATTTTTCCTGTGTCAGAAATTTCTCCCTCAGACAGGCCCTCCCTCACCGCCAAGTCAGATTGATGTGAGGGCACTACAGATAAATTATCCTCTGCGTCTGCTTGCTCATTTTCTGTATTTAATACTGAGCAATCACGTTTCCTTGGAAAAGCTGGCAGTTTGGATAAAAATGCTGCGAGAGAATTATCCATTACTGCTGCTAA
This sequence comes from Bombina bombina, assembly GCF_027579735.1. Classification (NCBI taxonomy): domain Eukaryota; kingdom Metazoa; phylum Chordata; class Amphibia; order Anura; family Bombinatoridae; genus Bombina; species Bombina bombina. The sequence goes on along the minus strand of NC_069503.1, from coordinate 1,151,388,693 downwards.
CTGCTGCATAGTGATAGCAATTGGAGCGCTAGATGTACTGGGCATCGCTTGCGCGGGCATAGCTGGTGTTGACACAGAAAAAGGGGATAGCGGGCCATCCTTACTACCTTCAGTTAAAGAATCATCTTGGGCTACATCTTTAAGCGTGATTGTACGGTCCTTAAGCTGTTTGGACGCTATGGCACACTTCACACATAAATTTAATGGGGGAACCACCTTGGCCTCTAAACATACAGAACATAGGCTATCTGAAGGGTAAGACATGTTTGACAGACTTAGACAGAACTTCAATGCAATAAAAATTATTTTTGACAAAAAACGTTACTGTCTCTTTCTGATGCCTCTGGACTCCCCACGTGAAGCTGCATGAACTGCCTAGTGAAAAACAACTGCGCAATTGAGGCACGAAAAAGAGGCCTCCTCCCTCTACATTCCAGAGTGGGGGGGCCTTTCTGACTAGATTAGGTGTCTAAGTAACTGCCAGGCGTAATACTAAACCCCAAGAGTGTTTCAAAGTCTGAAAAAACACCTTATTTACATTTCAAACATGCCAAAAGGCAATCGATTTAGCCCACAAAAGTGTCAACCAGCATAGAGCCCTTAATATAAGACATAATTTTATACAGAGTCTAAGAAAAATGGCTTACCTATCCCAGAGGGGATTGCTGACAGTCTTCTAGCATTACTAGGTCTTGTTAGAAAAATGACTGATCATACCTGAAGCAGTTAAGCCTGCAAACTGTTCTCCCCAACTGAAGTTCTCTGGTTTCAACAGTCCTGTGTGGGAACAGCAATGGATTTTAGTTACTGGTGCTAAAATCATATTCCTCTCGGCAGAAATCTTCATCACTTTCTGCTGCAGAGTAAATAGTACAAGCCGGCACTATTTTAAAATAACAAACTCTTGATAGAAGAATAAAAAACTACAACTAAACACCACATACTCTTTACCACCCCCGTGGAGATGCTACTAGTTAGAGCGGCAAAGAGAATGACTGGGGGGGCGGAGCCTGAGGGGAGCTATATGGACAGCTCTGCTGTGTGCTCTCTTTGCCACTTCCTGTAGGGATTGAGAATATCCCACAAGTAAGGATGAAGCCGTGGACCGGATACACCAATGTAGGAGAAATCAAGATTAGTACACATCAAGTTGATACACATTAAAATCATATATATGATAGATGTCAATTTTCTAAGGCACATAATTATACATGATAGTATCACAATACTCAATATAGCAGGCACCTTAAAGGCAAAGGCATAAACTCCCTATTCATCCCCTTAGGGTGCATGGTATCTAATTTGCTGATCCAAAAGGCCTCTCTTATTTTTAACCTATTAGTTCTATCACCACCTCGTCTAAGTTGCGTTAAATTGTGCCCAACAGACAAAAAATGATTAGCCACAGGTGCATCTAGGTTTTTGGTTCTTATACTACTTTTGTGCTGATTTATACGTTCACGGACAGAGCAGGTGGTCTCGCCTACATATCCCATCCCACACGAGCACTTAATATAGTACACCGCAAAATCGGTGTGACAAGTGCAATGTCCCCTGATGTCAAATTTTTTACCCGTACTCAGATGACTAAATGAAGGGCCTTTAATCATATTGTTGCAGTTGGAGCAACCAAGGCATGGAAAGCAGCCAAAATTCTTTTTGCCAAGATAGCTTTGGACAAGGGCTTTTGAAGGGCCAATGTCAGCATGTACCAATGAATCTTTCAAATTTCTACCCCTCTTAAAGGCAGGCATTGGTGGCTCTCTAAACTCAATTACCTGAGGGTTACAGGTCTGTAATATATGCCAATGGTTGAAATTATCTTGCGTATCCTATTACTTAAAGGGACACTGAACCCAAATTTTTTCTTTCGTGATTCAGATAGAGCAACTTTCTAATTTACTCCTATTATCAATTTTTCTTCGTTCTCTTGCTTTCTTTATTTGAAAAAGTAGGCATCTAAGCTAATTTTTTTGGTTCAGAACCATGGAAAGCACTTGTTTATTGGTAGGTGAATTTACCAAACTATCAGCAAGAACACAGTGTGTTCACCAAAAATGGGCCGGCATCCAAACTTACATTCTAGCATTTCAAATAAAGATACCAAGAGAATGAAAATAATTTAATAGGAATAAAATTAAAAAGTTGCTTAAAATTGCATGCTCTATCTGGCTTCAGTGTCCCTTTAATTTTGAGTATTGGCTGACAAAGATTAATCTATTTGATTTCTTTTTATCTCTCACCTCTTTTTGTTCCAGTAAATTTTGCCTGTGAATTTGTCTCACACTCTCAATTTCCTTTTGTATTAAGGTTGATGGATAGCCCCTCACTTTAAACCGGACACCCATTTCTGCCAATCTTTGCTCTATAGGGCCTGTCTCAGAGACAATCCTTTTCACCCTTAAGAGTTGGCCCCTAGGGAGAGACCTGATCAAAGAGGGAGGATGCATACTGTTATAGTGTAAGAGTGTTGCAATCCGTTTCTTTCTTGTGTAGATCCACTACAAGACAATGGGTATCTTTAAGTATTCTTGTGTCAAGGAAAACAACACTCTCCTCACTATACAAAGTGTTCCTCATATATATTCATATATATATATTGGCGTATGTAGGTGCAACATTGGAACCCATGGCTGTACCTTGTAACTGTAGGTAATAATTATCCTCAAATAAAAAAAAGTTGCAACTCAGGACAATATTCAATAATTGTAGAATAAACTCCCTCTGAAGGGCATTGTCTCTATCATCCTGGCACATTATCTTACTAACAGCCCAAATACCAGCCTCATGGGTTATCAATGTGTACAGTGAAGCCACATCAAGGCTAAAAAGGATCCCTTTAATACTTTCAAATGGTAGATTTTGTAATTAACTCCAGGTGTAACCATGCATGATTAAGGACTGAGTCAGAAACGTTGCTATTTTGTGGTCTGGCAGTGACATTATGCAGATTGCACTAATAAATCTGTTGAAGAGTTTTGGTGGTGCTGCTTATTTTTGGGACTTACATTTGCTTTGGGTATTGTGCAGTACCCTGTGAGCTTGCACACCTTTTTGTTCCCAGGTGCTGGAAAATCTTTTGGGACTTTATAATCTGAATCAAAATAATCCTCCTCAGAAAATTCAGAATCCTTCATAACTTGACAAATTATGGACAAAAATAACTGGCACATCATACCCCCAATGGCTGGGGCACTCACCACCTCCTATGACCCAGACAGGTAGAGAACAGACCCTCTCTACCGACACTGACAAGAATACGGAAATGGAGAAATAAAACGTGACCACGCCAAGTCACGAGGTGCAACCCATAGGCCAAGGAAAAGCGCGCCAGACCCAACAAGAACTGCGTAGCTCGAAAAACCTGTACGTTCCGTAAAAGCCATGAGCCCCAACATCACTACACATAAGCAGACAGAATCACATAACAAATATGATTAAAGTCCCCCACTGTTCAATAACCCCCTCAGGAGATATTAACCCTAGATTCCATAAAGATAAAGGAGTCCGACTGAGACCCTGTGTTCTATCATTACATTATATTCCCACCGTGAAAGGAAAATGAAACTATCTTACCGGAATCTTTGCCGTGGAACAGTAACACGGTCCTTCAAGTTAGATAGATAGTAGCGTCGCTTCTGACATGGACTTGAGTGAAGAAAGTAGGCAGCGAACCTTGTCTACACCGATTGCTTATGAAGCTGTTAATATGAGTCGGGATGGTTTCGCAGAAAGACTCTCCCTGCATCTCCGGACTCTAACTTTCATCCAGGCTCTCACTGGGAGGCTGACAGGACTACTTAAAACTTCAGTCCAATCTTGAATAGTACTCCATAAGAGACTACTCCGAAATCTTCTGACACTTCTCTGCCAACCTCCTGTGACGAAAGGCAAAGAATGACTGGGGGATGAGGGGAGTGGGGGAGGTATTTAAGCCTTTGGCTGGGGTGCCTTTGCCTCCTCCTCGTGGCCATGTTCTGTATTCCCAAAAGTAATGAATGCAGCTGTGGACTCTCCCCTTTTTAAAATAAAATAAAATTTTAGGACCCTAACCACATCTAAGTTATACAGTAAACTTTCCTTAGATGATTTCGGATTGAGACATAAGAAAAGTACCACAATCTCCTGATTATAGTTCTCTGATGAAACTACCTTCAGCAGAAAACCCGACAAAGGTCTTCAAAGAGCCTTGTCCTGGTGAAAAAACAAATATGGTGGATCACAAGAAAGATTAAATGCACAAAAATAAAATTATTAACCTGTTAAAACACAAACAATAAATCAAACAAAAAACAATGCGTCAGTGCAAAAAGGATATGTCCAAAAAAGTCAATTGGAGACTAAATCTTAACTCCAAATGTGCATAAGTGTTCCCAAGGATTACTTCTCAGTGGAAATGAATGCTGCAGTCGAACTCCAAGGGTTAACCTCAAATAAAACAGATCAATGCTGCCAATGGTGAAGTCCTGCGAGACTACAGGGTTAATTCACATGTAAGTTGTATACTCACATATCACAGAGCTTCACATCAAGCTCTAGATATAAAAGCAATGGGAGACTCCAGCAGGAGCAGATAGAAGTGAACGCAGATAAATGCTAAAACGATTTAGTAAAACATGTTCAAATCACAGGGGTGTAAAGAGAACAACCACAGCTGGAACATACGTATATTACACAGACTGTAAATTGTAAACAATGTCTATGATTACGGTTTGCAGTTCAGAAGGTTGTCTCCGTCCACAACATGACATCACACGCTCAAAATCCAACGATCGTTTCACCAAATAGTCGCTTGGCTTTATCAAGGATGTCCTTGTGCTGCTAATTGGGTCTTCTTATACTCATCTGTTCACTTCTTATTGGTCATTCTTAATAGTTAACATCTGGTGGGTTTTCTATTGTTCATTAAGTCCATTCAGTAATGTCTTATGAAAATATGTTTTAAGGAAACGTTCCTTTATAGTACATTAAAATACCACAATATATACAATATCAATATTATCTTTCATCTGAAAAATTTACATCTGTATATTCACAAATCGTTATAGTTACGTACCTTATACCATTTAAAGATTTTTTACCATAAAAAAAAGAAAAAACATAATTTATGCTTACCTGATAAATTTATTTCTCTTGTGATGTATCGAGTCCACGGATTCATCCTTACTTTTGGGATATTCTCCTCCCCTACAGGAAGTGGCAGAGAGAGCACCCACAGTAGAGCTGCCTATATAGCTCCCCCCTTAGTTCCACCCCCCAGTCATTCGACCGAAGGCTAGGAAGAAAAAGGAGAAACTATAGGGTGCAGTGGTGACTGAAAGTTTAAAAATAAAAATATATATGCCTGTCTTAAAAAAAAAGGGCGGGCCGTTGACTCGATACATCACAAGAGAAATACATTTATCAGGTAAGCATAAATTATTTTTTCTCTTGTAAGATGTATCGAGTCCACGGATTCATCCTTACTTGTCGGATACCAATACCAAAGCTTTAGGACACGGATGAAGGGAGGGACAAGACAGGGACCTTAAACGGAAGGCATTACTGCTTGTAGAACCTTTCTCCCAAAAATAGCCTTCGAAGAAGCAAAAGTATCAAATTTGGAAAATTTGGAAAAAGTATGAAACGAAGACCAAGTCGCCGCATTACAAATCTGTTTAACAGAAGCCTCATTTTTAAAAGCCATGTGGAAGCCACAGCTCTAGTAAAATGAGCAGTAATTCTTTCAGGAAACTGTTGGCCAGCAGTCTCATATGCCAAACGGATGATGCTTTTCAGCCAAAAGGAAAGAGAGGTAGCCGTAGCCTTCTGACCTCTCCGCTTACCAGAATAAACAACAAACAATGAAGATGTTTGACGGAAATCTTTAGTTGCTTGTAAGAACTTTAAAGCACGAACCACTTCAAGATTGTGCAACAGACGTTCCTTCTTTGAAGAAGGATTAGGACACAGTGAAGGAACAACAATCTCTTGATTGATATTCTTATAAGAAACAACCTTAGGAAGAAACCCAGGTTTGGTACGCAAAACCACCTTATCTGCATGGAAAATAAGATAAGGGGAATCACACTGTAAAGCATATAGCTCAGAAACTCTTCGAGCCGAAGAGATAGCTACTAAAAACAAAACTTTCCAAGATAGAAGCTTAATATCCTTGGAATGCATAGGTTCAAACGGAACCCCTTGAAGAACTTTAAGAACTAAATTTAGGCTCCATGGCGGAGCAACAGGTTTAAATACAGGCTTGATTCTGACCAAAACCTGACTAAATGCTCGAACGTCTGGGACATCTGCCAGACGTTTGTGTAGAAGAATAGACAAAGCAGATATTTGTCCTTATAAGGAACTAGCTGATAATCCCTTCTCCAAACCTTCTTGGAGAAAAGACAATATTCTAGGAATCCTAATCTTACTCCACGAGTAACCTTTGGATTCACACCAATAAAGATATTTGCGCCAAATCTTATGATAGATCTTCCTGGTGACAGGCTTTCTAGCCTGAATCAGGGTATCAATGACCGACTCAGAGAAACCAGGGTTTGATAGAAACAGGCGTTCAATCTCCAAGCAGTCAGAGAAATTAGATTTGGATGCGTGAACAGACCTTGGATTAGAAGGTCCTGCCTCATTGGCAGAGTCCATGGTAGAACCGAGGACATGTCCACTAGGTCTGCATACCAAGTCCTGCGTGGCCACGCAGGTGCTATCAGAATCACCAAAGCTCTCTCCTGCTTTATTCGGGCAACCAGATGTAGAAGGAGAGGAAATACATAGGCCAGATTGAAGGACCAAGCACTGCTAGAGCATCTATCAGTACCGGCTTGGAATCCCGGGACCTGGACTCGTAACAAGAAAATTTGGCATTCTGACGGGACGCCATCAGATCCAATTCTGGTGTGCCCCATAGCTGAATCAGCTGGGCAAATACCTCCGGATGGAGTTCCCACTCCCCCAGATGAAAAGTCTAACGACTTAGGAAATCCGCCTCCCAGTTCTCTACTCCTGGGATGTGGATTGCTGAGAGATGGCAAGAGTGATCCTCTGCCCATCGGATTATTTTGGTTACCTCCATCATCGCTAGAGAACTCCTTGTTCCTCCTTGATGATTGATATAAGCTACAGTCGTGATGTTGTCCGACTGAAACCTGATGAATTTGGCCGCAGCAAGCTGAGGCCACGCCTGAAGTGCATTGAATATCGCTCTCAGTTCTAGAATATTTATCAGGAGAAGCGATTCCTCCCGAGACCATAAGCCCTGTGCTTTTAGGGAGTTCCAGACTGCATCCCAGCCTAGCAGGCTGGTATCTGTCATTACAATGAGCCACTCTGGCCTGCGGAAACACATTCCCTGAGACAGGTGGTCCTGAGACAACCACCAGAGAAAAGAATCTCTGGTCTCCTGGTCCAGATGCAGTTGAGGAGACAAATCTGCATAATCCCCATTCCACTGTTTGAGCATGCATAGATGTAGTGGTCTGAGGTGTAGGCGGGCAAAAGGAACTATGTCCATTGCCGCTACCATGAGTCCGATTACCTCCATATACTGAGTTACTGATGGCCGAGGAATGGAATGAATAGCTCGGCAAGTGGTTAAGAGCTTTGATTTTCTGACCGCCATCAGAAATATTTTCATTTCTACCGAGTCTATCAGAGTCCCTAGGAAGGAAACTCTTATAAGAGGGAAGAGAGAACTCTTTTTTATGTTCACCGTCCACCCGTGAGATCTCAGAAAAGCCAACACAATGTCCGTGTGAGACTTGGATAGCTGGAAAGTTGACGCCTGAAATAAGATGTTGTCTAGATAAGGCGCCACTGCTATGCCCCGTGGTCGTAGAACCGCCAGAAGGGACCCTAGCACCCTTGTGAAAATTCTGTGAATAGGGATGTGTAGATACGCATCCTTTAAGTCCACGGTGGTCATATATTGACCCTCCTGGATAAGAAGTAGAATAGACCGAATAGTCTCCATCTTGAATGATGGAACTTTGAGGAACTTGTTTAGAATGTTTAGATCCAAGATTGATCTGAAAGTTCCCTCTTTTTTGGAAACCACAAACAGGTTTGAGTAAAAACCTAGCCCCTGTTCCTCTTTTGGGACTGGGCGGATCACCCCCATTGTATGTAGGTCTTCTACACAGCGTAAGAACGCCTCTCTCTTTGTCTGTTTACAGACAATCGAGAAATGTGAAAACTCCCCCTTGGAAGAGAGCCTTTTAATTCCAGAAAATATCCCTGGGACACAATTTCTAAAACCCTGGGATCGTGAACATCTCTTGCCCAAGCCTGAGCGAAGAGAGAGAGTCTGCCCCCTACTAGATCCGGTCCTGGATCGTGGGCTACCCCTTCATGCTGTCTTAGAGGCAGCTGCAGGCTTCTTGGCCTGTTTACCCTTGTTCCAAGCCTGGTTAGGTCTCCAGACTGACTTGGATTGAGCAAAATTCCCCTTTTTCTTTGCAGCAGAGGAAGCTGAAGCGGGACCACTCTTGAAATTCCAAAAGGAACAAAAAATATTTTGTTTGGTCCTCATCTTATTTGATCTATCCTGAGGGAGGGCATGACCTTTCCCTCCAGTGATGTCTGAAATAATCTCTTTCAGTTCAGGCCCGAATAGGGTCTTTCCTTTGAAAGGGATGTTAAAAAGTTTAGTTTTAGATGACACATCAGCAGACCAGGATTTAAGCCATAACGCCCTGCGGGCTAAAATGGCAAAACCTGAATTATTTGCCGCTAATTTAGCCAGTTGAAAAGCGGCATCTGTAATAAAAGAATTAGCCAATTTAAGGGCCTTAATTCTGTCCAAAATTTCTTCTAATGGAGTCTCCATCTGAAGAGCCTCTTCTAGAGCCTCTTCTAGAGCCTCAAACCAGAAAGCAGCTGCAGTAGTTGCAGGAACAATGCACGCAATAGGTTGAAGAAGAAAACCTTGATGAACAAAAATTTTCTTCAGGAGACCCTCTAATTTTTTATCCACAGGATCTTTGAAAGCACAACGGACTTCAATAGGTATAGTTGTACGCTTAGACAGAGTAGAAATAGCTCCCTCCACCTTAGGAACTGTCTGCCACAAGTCCCGCATGGTGTCAGATATGGGAAACATTTTCTTAAAAACCGGAGGGGGAATGAACGGAATACCTGGTCTATCCCACTCCTTAGCAATAATATTCACAATCCTCTTAGGGACTGGAAAAAAACATCAGTGTAAACAGGAACCTCTAAGTATTTATCCATCTTACACAATTTCTGTGGGACCACTATAGGGTCACAATCATCTAGAGCCGCTAATACCTCCCTGAGCAATAAGCGGAGGTGTTCAAGCTTAAATTTAAAGGCCGTCATATCAGAATCTGTCTGAGGAAGCGTCTTTCCTGAATCAGAAATTTCTCCCTCAGATAACAAATCCCTCACCCCTACCTCAGAGCATTGTGAGGGCATATCAGATACGGCTACTAAAGCGTCAGACTGCTCAGCATTTTTCCTTAACCCAGAGCTGTCCCGCTTTCCTTGAAAACCAAGCAGTCAGGCTAAAACCTCTGTGAGGGTTGTATTCATAACTGTGGCCATGTCTTGTAAAATAAATGAATTTGACGCACTAGAGGTACTTGGCGTCACTTGTGCGGGCGTTACTGGTTGTGACACTTGGGGAGAGCTAGATGCTAAACCCTCATTTACTTCTGACTGAGAATCATCTATTGCTATATTTTTAACTGCTAATATATGTTCTTTATAGTTTATGGACATATCAGTACAATTGGGACACATTTTAAGAGGGGGTACCACAATGGCTTCCAAACATATTGAACAAGGATTTTCCTTGGTGTCAGACATGTTAAACAGGCTAGTAATGTAACAAGCAACCTTGGAAAACACTGTAATCAAAGTAAATAACACTTAGAAATAAAACGGTACTGTGCCTTTAAGAGAAAAAAAGCTGCACAAATTCTGCAAAACAGTGTTAAAAAGCAGTAAACATAACGAAATTTTTACAGTAGTATCATATAGCCTTAGTAACTTTGCACAGCTATGCAAATAAACAATTAACCCCTTAATGGCAAAACTGGATTGAAAAAACATCAAAACCAGTAAAAAAGACTTTCAGCACTTTGCCACAGTTCTGCTGTGGCTCCTACCTGCCCTTCAGAACAATTTGTGGGGAAAAAAAACTTATTTTACAGCCCTCAAACACGGCAGGAACCTCTGGAGAAGCAGTTAGAAGTCTCAGAGGAAAAGAAACTGCACAACTGAGGCACGAAAATAGGCCCCTCCCACCTCACTCAATGTTTTGAGGCCTAACAGACAAACACTAGAGTGTCTCTAAATTAACCATGTGGGTTAGAAAACTCAAAAACAAGCCACAATGACCCCCTTTAGTCCCTTCAAAAAAAACGTTATAATTGCATCATTCACTGAATAAACAAAAACGTTTTTACCAAACAGTGTCACCAGTAACTAATGAGCCCTTCATGCAAGCTGAAATTCCTATCCAAGTGTCTGAATACAGCTTACCCTTCCCTCATGGGGATATTGCCAGCCTTTTCTAGAAATAACATAGTCTGTCTAGAAAAAAATAGACTGAACATACCTTAATGCAGTTTAGCCTGCAAACTGTTCCCCCAACTGAAGTTTTCCTGTACTCTTCAGCCCTTGTGAGAACAGCAGTGGATCGTAGTTACAAAGTGCTAAGATCATCATCCTCCTTGCAGAAATCTTCATCCCTTTTCTGCCAGAGAGTAAATAGTATACACCGGTATCATTTAAAAATAACAAACTTTTGCTTGAGAAAATAAAAACCTAACATTTTTGTCACCACACTCCTCTTTGCCCTTCCTAGCAGTTAAGCAGGCAGAGAGAATGACTGGGGGTGGAGCTAAGGGGGGACCTATATAGGCAGCTCTGCTGTGGGTGCTCTCTCTGCCACTTCCTCTAGGGGAGGAGAATATCCCACAAGTAAGGATGAATCCGTGGACTCGATACATCTTACAAGAGAAATTATGCTTACCTGATAAATTTGTTTCTTTTTAGACACGATGAGTCCACGGATTTCATCCTTACTTATGGGATATCGCCTCCTGGTCAGCAGGAGGAGGCAAAGAGCACCACAGCAGAGCTGTATATATAGCTCCTCCCTTCCCTCCCACTCCAGTCATTTGGCCGAAGTTAGGAAGAGAAAGGAAAAGCCAAGGTGCAGAGGCGACTGAAGTTTAACAAAAATTAAAAACCTGTCTCAGAGAAACAGGGCAGGCCGTGGACTCATTGTGTCTAAAAAGAAACAAATTTATCAGGTAAGCATAAATTTTCTTTTCTTTTTAAAGACACGATGAGTCCACGGATTTCATCCTTACTTGTGGGATACAATACCAAAGCTATAGTACACGGATGAAAAGGGAGGGACAAGACAGGGAACCTAAACGGAAGGCACCACTGCTTGAAGAACCTTCCTCCCAAAAGCAGCCTCAGCCGAGGCAAAAGTATAACATTTGTAAAATTTAGAAAGAGAGGACCAAGTTGCAGCCTTGTAAATCTGTTCAACAGAAGCATAATTTTTTGAATGTCTATGAGGAAGCAACAGCCCTAGTGGAATGAGCCGTATTCTTTCAGGAGGCTGCTGTCCAGCAGTCTCATATGCAAAACGGATGATACTCTTTAGCCACAAAGAAAGAGTGGTAGCCATAGCTTTCTGACCCCTACGTTTCCCTGAAAAAACGACAAAGAAGATGATTGACGAAAATCCTTAGTCGCTTGCAAGTAGAACTTTAAAGCGCGGACTACATCCAAATTATGTAGCAGACGTTCCTTCTGAGAAGGAAGATTAGGACACAAGGACGGAACAACAATTTCCTGATTAATGTTCTTGTCTGAAACAACCTTAGGAAGAAACCCAGGTTTAGTACGTAACACCACCTTATCTGCATGGAAAATAAGGTAATGAGAATTATATTGTAATGCTGAAAGCTCCGATACTCTTCGGAGAGCAGAAGAAATAGCAACCAAAAATAAAACCTTCCAAGATAATAACTTAATATCTATGGAATGCATTGGTTCAAATGGAACCCCCTGCAGAACTTTAAACACTAAATTCAAACTCCAAGGAGGAACAATTGGTCTAAATACAGGCCTGATTCTAGTCAGAGCCTGACAAAAGGATTGAACATCCGGAGCATCTGCCAGACGCTTATGTAACAAAATAGATAGGGCAGAAATCTGGCCCTTTAAGGAACTTGCTGATAATCCCTTCTCCAATCCGTCTTGGAGAAAAGATAAAATTCTAGGAATTCTGACCCTACTCCATGAGTAGCCCTTAGAGTCACACCAAAGATATTTGCGCCATATCTTATGGTAAATTTTCCTAGTAACAGGCTTACGTACCTGTATTAAAGTATCTATGACCGAATCAGAAAAACCTCACCTGGATAAAATCAAGCGTTCAATCTCCAAGCAGTCAGCTGTAGAGAAACTAGATTCGGGTGATGGAAGGGACCCTGAATGAGAAGCTCCTTCCTCAATGGAAGCTTCCAAGGTGGTAGAGATGACATGCCCACCAGATCGGCAAACCAAAGCCTGCGAGGCCACGCAGGGGCAATGAGGATCACCGATGCCCTCTCCTGTTTGATCCGAGCAATCACCCGGGGAAGGAGGGCAAACGGGGGAAACACATATGCTAGGCTGAAAGACCAAGGAACTGCCAAGGCATCTATCCCTTGACCTGGACCCGTATCTCGGAAGCTTGGCATTCTGACGAGACGCCATAAGGTCCAACTCCGGCCGACCACACCTGTGAATCAGATCTAAAAATATTTCCGGATGGAGTTCCCACTCCCCCGGATGAAAAGTCTGCCTGCTCAGAAAATCTGCCTCCCAGTTTGCAACCCCTGGGATGTAGATTGCCGACAGATGACAAGAGTGAATCTCCGCCCACTGAATTATTTTGGCAACTTCAGTCATCGCTAAGGAACTCCTTGTTCCTCCCTGATGATTGATGTAAGCCACTGTCGTTATGTTGTCCGACTGGAATCTGATGAATTGGGTCGTGGCCAACTGAGGCCAGGCCTGAAGCGCATTGAATATTGCTCTCAACTCTAAGATATTGATGGGAAGAAGAGACTCTGCCTGAGTCCATACACCCTCAGCCCTTAAGGAGTTCCAGACTGCTCCCCATCCTAACAGGCTGGCATCCGATGTCACAATCACCCATGAGGGTCTGTGAAAGCATGTCCCCTGGGATAGACGATTCAGCGACAACCACCATAGAAGAGAGTCCCTTGTCTCTCGCTCTAGATTTATTCGAGGAGACAAATCTGTATAATCCCCATTCCACTGCCTGAGCATACTTAGCTGCAAAGACCTGAGATGAAAACGCACAAATGGTACAATGTCCATTGCCGCCACCATCAATTCGATTACCTCCATGCACTGAGCCACCGACGGCCGAGGATTGGCCTGAAGGGCTCGACATGTATCGAGAATTTTTAACTTTCTGACCTCCGTCAGAAAAATCTTTATTGAAATGGAGTCGATTATAGTTCCCAGAAAGGGTACCCTTGTCTGAGGAACTAACGAACTCTTTTGCAGATTTACCTTCCACCCGTGAGTTCTAAGGAAGGATAGCACAATGTCGGTATGGGACCTTGCTAGATAAAAAGATGACGCCTGGATCAGAATATCGTCCAGATAAGGCGCCACCGCAATGCCCCGTGGTCTTAGAACCGGCAGTAACGACCCCAGAAACTTTGTGAAAATTCTGGGCGCCGTAGCCAGACCGAAAGGGAGTGCTACAAACTGAAAATGTTTGTCCAGAAATGCAAACCTCATGAACCTGTGATGATCTCTGTGGATAGGAACATGAAGATACGCATTCTTTAAATCCACTGTTGTCATAAATTGACCCTCCTGGATCAATGGAAGAATGGTACGAAAAGTCTCCATCTTGAAAGATGGAACTCTGAGAAACTTGTTTAGACTCTTGAGGTCTAAAATAGGTCTGTAGTTCCCAAAAAATAGGGAACTTTCAAACAGGATTTGAATAAAAACCCCGTCCCTGTTCCTGAATCGTAACGGGACAGATTACTCCCATGGCGGAGAGGTCTCTTACACAACGTAAGAACGCCTCTTTTTTTATCTGGTCTACAGATAACCGTGAAAGAAGAAACCTTCCTCTGGGGGAAGAATTTCTGAACTCCAATTTGTATCCCTGAGACACTATTGCCCAGGGATCCTGAACATCTCATATCCAAGCCTGGATGAAGAAAGAAAGTCTGCCCCCTACTAGATCCGGTCCCGGATCGGGGGCCAACCCTTCATGCTGACTTGGGAGCAGCAGCAGGCTTCTTGGATTGTTTACCCTTGTTCCAAGACTGGTTGCGTCTCCAGGTAGACTTGGTTTGCGAATAGTTCCCTTCCTGTTTAGAGGAAGAGGAAGGGGGTATTAAATTTCGGAAGGAACGAAATTACTCTGTCGACCTCTCTGTTAGGATTTCTTATCCTGATAAGATGACCCTTGCCTCCCGTGATGTCAGAAATAATTTCCTTCAAGTCAGGTCCAAACAGGGTCTTCCCCTTGTAAGGAATAGCCAAAAGCTTAGACTTGGATGACACATCCGCAGACCAAGATTTCAACCATAAGGCTCTGGGTGCTAAGATGGAAAAACCCAAACTCTTAGCCACCAATTTGGTAATCTGCAGAGAAGCATTCGTAATAAATGAATTAGCTAATTTAAGAGCTTTAATCCCATCTTGTATTTCTTCCAAAGAAGTCTCAGTTTTAAGAGATTCTTCCAAAGCATCAAACCAATAAGCAGCCGCACTTGTAACCGTAACAATGCAGGCCGCCGGTTGCAATAGCAACCCCTGATTAACATAGATCTTCTTAAGGAGATCTTCCAATTTCTTATCCATAGGGTCTTTGAAAGCACAACTATCCTCGATAGGGATAGTAGTTCGTTTAGCCAAGGTGGAAATAGCTCCTTCCACCTTAGGGACCGTCTGCCAAGAGTCACTAATAGTGTCAGCTATAGGGTCTCTCCCATTCCTTAGCAATAATTTCTAAAGTTCTCTTAGGAACTGGAAAAACATCAGAATAAGAAGGGACCTCTAGATATCTGTCCAACTTACTCAATTTCTCTGGAGGAACCACAATTGAGTCACAGTCGTCCAGAGTCACCAAAACCTCTCTCAATAACAGGCGGAGGTGTTCAAGTTTAAACCTGAAGGAAACCACTTCTGAATCCATCAGTGGTAAGACACATCCCGAGTCAGAAAGTTCACCTTCGGATAGGGAGGGTACATCTGAGATCGCCATCAAAGCATCAGAAGCTGTATTGACCATGTGGGTTTCCTTCCTTCTGCGTTTGCCTTGAAATACGGAAAAGGCAGATAACACCTCTGAAAGTGTAGATGACATAACAGCAGCTATGTCCTTTAGTGTGATTGCAGCAATAGCTGCCGAGGAACTTGGCTCCACTTGAGCGGGCGTTAAGGGCTGTGACGCTTGGGGAGAAAGTTGCGGCATACTCTGAATCTCATCAGTAGAACCCTGAGAAGCATCCGCTTTTGACAAATTTTTATTTGCTCTCTAAACTGTAATGCCCTCTCAGTGCATGAGGGACAAAAAGTAACAGGAGGTTCCACATTGGCATTCAAACACATGGAACCTGAAATATTCTGAAGATCTTCCATGATAACAAATAAAGCAAAAGCAATTTTGGTCGTGGCTCTTTTAAATATGTAACCTGTTGTCTTTAAGACATAAAAAATATGAGAACAGCCTAATATGACTGTTGTCAATATCCTCTGAAAACAGAGCGTAACTGTGCCTTTAAATATAAAATTACACAATTTTACAGCATCAACACTGACAATTAATCCAATTTACTTGGAATAATAAATGACAAACAAACAGTGTACCTCTTCGCTTCAACAGCTCTGCTGAGGCGCCTACCTGCCCCCACGGTACACCGACCACGTCTACTCGTTCTGCAGAGTGCCTAAGACCTCCTGCTTTAACATTCAACCATGCGGTCTAAGGAAACACCGGAGTCTTCAAGCACACTGCCTATCGGATGCCGGTATCTCTTAGAAGAAACAACTGTGCGGCTTCTCGAGCGAGCAAACGTTAAGCCCCGCCCTTCGTGGGCGTCAAATGAAACCACGTCTGAACCCGGCTAAATAAACTGACAAAAACAAATGCCGGACAAGATATTCCTAAACGGAAACCCAGTGAAAACATACTGCTTACACCGGAGTACAATACCAAAACTCCGAAATTAAATGTCCCCAGCATCTCGCCCACAGCACCATCGAACAGGGCTATTAGTCAGGAAGAGCCCATAGCAAGATTACGGTCTGACAATGAAAGTCACAGAGTAATGAGGGAAACCCTTGCACAATAAAAGTTTATGACCCCTCTCGTCAGATAGGAAAATATACAGTCTGTTCTGAGTTAATTTATGTCCCAGAAAATAAAGACTGCACTTGCCTTTATGCTGAGCGACAGCATGACAATTCCCACAGGATCAAGAGGTCTTCTCCCTCCTGTCATTCTGTGGAGACATACAGGGCCTTAGTTAACATCTGCTAAGACCATCATCAGAAGGGCAGCACTTAGTATGGGAGGCACAGTGAGAGTTTTGTCCCACCAGTTCCCATTGCTTTAAAGCCACCTGTAGCTCTACTCTAGAGGCTGACAAGGAATATGGCTACACCCTATAATAAAATAGCACTCGCTGGTACCATTTTAAAAATAATAAACTCTTGATTGAAGAATCTAAACTAACACCTCACTTTACCTCTTCCTATCACTAACACAGGCAAAGAGAATGACTGGGGTGGGAGGGAAGGGAGGAGCTATATATACAGCTCTGCTGTGGTGCTCTTTGCCTCCTCCTGCTGACCAGGAGGCGATATCCCACAAGTAAGGATAAAATCCGTGGACTCATCGTGTTTTTAAAAAGAAATGAGTTTGAGGGGAATCTAACTCATGACCTCAAATCTTTACTGGTAGTAAAATAATTATCATATTAGTCCACTGGACTATTCTTATACTGGATACTTAAGATTCTATTAAAAGCTTTAAGATAATTGCTATGTATAACCTATTTTGAATTAAAATGTTTATAAGAATTATTATTTATTTTAGAATTAATCTATATAAACTTTATAATTAAAATGGAGTTCGACTGCAGCATTCATTTCCATCCCTGGGATCACTGGGATCCCTGGGATCACTTTTGCACATTTGGAGTTGGGATTTAGTCTCCAATTGACTTTTTTGGACATATCCTTTTTGCACTAACTCATTGTTTTTGTTGGATCACAAGAAAGAGCTGACAACTCTCCTAGCTGAGGAATTAGCTAATAAAAATAACACCTTCCAAGAAGATAACTGAATATTCAGATTATGCAAACTAAATTCAAACTCCATGGTGGACAAACCAACGTGATTCTCATCAATGCCTGAATTAACACCTGAATACCTGGAAGGTGAGCAAGATTCCTATGTAGCAGCACAGAAAGGGCCAAGATAACACCCTTTAGAGTGCTGGCTGATAATGCCTTATCTAAACCATCCTGAAGAAATGGTAAAATACCAGGAACTTGAGAAGAAGGCCAAAAATATCTTCTAACAAAACAAAACGACAAAGACCCCTCTATCTTCTCCCATAGTTGCAAACATTTGAAAAACAATTCCAGGAACACTTTCCAGCTATCAATTACCTGCATACAATTTTTTCCCACACCCCCTGCCTAAAGTTCCGCCCACTTTACCAAACCACATAATTAGCATAGTTTAGCCCCGCCTATTTATTATAGTGCAGATTATATATATTAAAATTTGAAACTAAAAAGGTGTAGAACAAATGAGGGAATATGCACTATAGCCAGTAGGAGGCCTGCGCCAGGTTTCTATATTTTTAGTGCTACTTAGTAGATCACTTTTATAGTTGTTGCTGATCAAAAGATTAATTTCTCTATTAACAGAAAGTAGTTTAGATTTTGACCATTAGCTTTACACCTGATTTATTCTTTTGTAAAAGATCATTATCACCCAGATCTGTACAGTGTATTAACCCTTTCAGTAGCAGCAGCTCATTGTCACTTAGATCTGTACAGTGTATTAACCCTATCAGTAGCAGCAGCTCATTGTCACTTAGATCTGTAGTGTATTAACCCTTCACTAGCAGCAGCTCATTGTCACCCAGATCTGTACAGTGTATTAACCCTATCAGTAGCAGCAGCTCATTGTCACCCAGATCTGTACAATGTATTAACCCTATCAGTAGCAGCAGCTCATTGTCACCCAGATCTGTACAGTGTATTAACCCTATCAGTAGCAGCAGCTCATTGTCACCCAGATCTGTACAGTGTATTAACCCTATCAGTAGCAGCAGCTCATTGTCACCCAGATCTGTACAGTGTATTAACCCTATCAGTAGCAGCAGCTCATAGTCACCCATATCTGTACAGTGTATTAACCCTATCAGTAGCAGCAGCTCAATGTCACTTAGATCTGTACAGTGTATTAACCCTTTCAGTAGCAGCAGCTCAATGGCACTTAGATCTGTACAGTGTATTAACCCTATCAGTAGTAGCAGCTCATTGTCACCCAGATCTGTACAGTGTATTAACCCTATCAGTAGCAGCAGCTCATTGTCACCCAGATCTGTACAGTGTATTAACCCTATCAGTAGCAGCAGCTCATTGTCACCCAGATCTGTACAGTGTATTAACCCTTTCAGTAGCAGCAGCTCAATGTCACTTAGATCTGTACAGTGCATTAACCCTTTCAGTAGCAGCAGCTCAATGTCACTTAGATCTGTACAGTGTATTAACCCTATTAGTAGCAGCAGCTCATTGTCACCCAGATCTGTACAGTGTATTAACCCTATCAGTAGCAGCAGCTCATTGTCACCCAGATCTGTACAGTGTATTAACCCTTTCAGTAGCAGCAGCTCATTGTCACCCAGATCTGTACAGTGTATTAACCCTATCAGTAGCAGCAGCTCATTGTCACCCATATCTGTACAGTGTATTAACCCTATCAGTAGCAGCAGCTCAATGTCACTTAGATCTGTACAGTGTATTAACCCTTTCAGTAGCAGCAGCTCAATGTCACTTAGATCTGTACAGTGTATTAACCCTTTCAGTAGCAGCAGCTCAATGTCACTTAGATCTGTACAGTGTATTAACCCTATTAGTAGCAGCAGCTCATTGTCACCCAGATCTGTACAGTGTATTAACCCTATTAGTAGCAGCAGCTCATTGTCACCCAGATCTGTACAGTGTATTAACCCTATCAGTAGCAGCAGCTCATTGTCACCCAGATCTGTACAGTGTATTAACCCTTCCAGTAGCAGCAGCTCATTGTCACCCAGATCTGTACAGTGTATTAACCCTTCACTAGCAGCAGCTCATTGTCACCCAGATCTGTACAGTGTATTAACCCTTTCAGTAGCAGCAGCTCAATGTCACTTAGATCTGTACAGTGTATTAACCCTTTCAGTAGCAGCAGCTCATTGTCACCCAGATCTGTACAGTGTATTAACCCTTTCAGTAGCAGCAGCTCATTGTCACTTAGATCTGTACAGTCTATTAACCCTATCAGTAGCAGCAGCTCAATGTCACTTAGATCTGTACATTGTATTAACCCTTCACTAGCAGCAGCTCAGTATCACCCAGATCTGTACAGTGTATTAACCCTTCACTAACAGCAGCTCAGTATCACCCAGATCTGTACAGTGTGTATTAACCATTCACTAGCAGCAGCTCAGTATCACCCAGATCTGTACAGTGTATTAACCCTTCACTAACAGCAGCTCAGTATCACCCAGATCTGTACAGTGTGTATTAACCCTTCACTAGCAGCAGCTCAGTATCACCCAGATCTGTACAGTGTGCATTAACCCTTCACTAGCAGCAGCTCATTATCACCCAGATCTGTACAGTGTATTAACCCTTCACTAGCAGCAGCTTATTATCACCCAGATCTGTACAGTGTATTAACCCCTCACTAGCAGCAGCTCATTGTCACCCAGATCTGTACAGTGTGTATTAACCCCTCACTAGCAGCAGCTCATTGTCACCCAGATCTGTACAGTGTGTATTAACCCTTCACTAGCAGCAGCTCATTATCACCCAGATCTGTACAGTGTATTAACCCCTCACTAGCAGCAGCTCATTGTCACCCAGATCTGTACAGTGTGTATTAACCCTTCACTAGCAGCAGCTCAGTATCACCCAGATCTGTACAGTGTATTATTAACCCTTCACTAGCAGCAGCTCAGTATCACCCAGATCTGTACAGTGTATTAACCCTTCACTAACAGCAGCTCAGTATCACCCAGATCTGTACAGTGTGTATTAACCCTTCACTAGCAGCAGCTCATTGTCACCCAGATCTGTACAGTGTGTATTAACCCTTCACTAGCAGCAGCTCATTGTCACCCAGATCTGTACAGTTTGTATTAACCCTTCACTAGCAACAGCTCATTGTCACACAGACCTGTACAGTGTATTAACCCTTCACTAGCAGCAGCTCATTATCACCCAGATCTGTACAGTGTATTAACCCTTCAATAGCAGCAGCTCATTATCACCCAGATATGTACAGTGTATTAACCCTTCAATAGCAGCAGCTCATTATCACCCAGATCTGTACAGTATATTAACCCTTCACTAGCAGCAGCTCATTGTCACCCAGATCTGTAGTGTATTAACCCTTCACTAGCAGCAGCTCAGTATCACCCAGATCTGTACAGTGTGTATTAACCCTTCACTAGCAGCAGCTTATTATCACCCAGATCTGTACAGTGTGTATTAACTCTTCACTAGCAGCAGCTCATTGTCACCCAGATCTGTACAGTGTGTATTAACCCTTCACTAGCAGCAGCTCATTGTCACCCAGATCTGTACAGTGTGTATTAACCCTTCACTAGCAGCAGCTCATTGTCACCCAGATCTGTACAGTGTATTAACCCCTCACTAGCAGCAGCTCATTGTCACCCAGATCTGTACAGTGTGTATTAACCCTTCACTAGCAGCAGCTCATTGTCACCCAGATCTGTACAGTGTATTAACCCCTCACTAGCAGCAGATCATTGTCACCCAGATCTGTACAGTGTGTATTAACCCTTCACTAGCAGCAGCTCATTGTCACCCAGATCTGTACAGTGTGTATTAACCCCTCACTAGCAGCAGCTCATTGTCACCCAGATCTGTACAGTGTATTAACCCTTCACTAGCAGCAGCTCATTGTCACCCAGATCTGTACAGTGTGTATTAACCCTTCACTAGCAGCAGCTCATTGTCACCCAGATCTGTACAGTGTGTATTAACCCTTCACTAGCAGCAGCTCATTGTCACTCAGATCTGTACAGTGTATATTAACCCTTCACTAACAGCAGCTCAGTATCACCCAGATCTGTACAGTGTGTATTAACCCTTCACTAGCAGCAGCTCATTGTCACCCAGATCTGTACAGTGTATTAACCCCTCACTAGCAGCAGCTCATTGTCACCCAGATCTGTACAGTGTATTAACCCTTCACTAGCAGCAGCTCAGTATCACCCAGATCTGTACAGTGTGTATTAACCCTTCCCTATCAGCAGCTCATTATCACCCAGATCTGTACAGTGTGTATTAACCCTTCCCTATCAGCAGCTCATTGTCACCCAGATCTGTAGTGTATTAACCCTTCACTAACAGCAGCTCATTGTCACCCAGATCTGTACAGTGTGTATTAACTCTTCACTAGCAGCAGCTCATTGTCACCCAGATCTGTACAGTGTGTATTAACTCTTCACTAGCAGCAGCTCATTGTCACCTAGATCTGTACAGTGTATTAACCCTTCACTAGCAGCAGCTCATTGTCACCCAGATCTGTACAGTGTGTATTAACCCTTCACTAGCAGCAGTTCATTATCACCCAGATGTGTACAGTGTATTATTAACCCTTCACTAGCAGCAGCTCAGTATCACCCAGATCTGTACAGTGTGTATTAACCCTTCTCTAGCAGCAGCTCAATGTCACCCAGATATGTACAGTGTATTAACCCTTCACTAGCAGCAGCTCATTGTCACCCAGATCTGTACAGTGTGTATTAACCCTTCACTAGCAGCAGCTCATTGTCACCCAGATCTGTACAGTGTGCATTAACCCCTCACTAGCAGCAGTTCATTATCACCCAGATCTGTACAGTGTATTATTAACCCTTCACTAGCAGCAGCTCAGTATCACCCAGATCTGTACAGTGTATTAACCCTTCACTAGCAGCAGCTCAGTATCACCCAGATCTGTACAGTGTGTATTAACCCTTCACTAGCAGCAGCTCAGTATCACCCAGATCTGTACAGTGTATTAACCCTTCACTAGCAGCAGCTCATTGTCACCCAGATCTGTACAGTGTGCATTAACCCCTCACTAGCAGCAGCTCATTGTCACCCAGATGAAAGTGCTAACTATTGAAATGTCACACAGTTTGCAGCACTCAGCTGTGATCAAAGAACAGTGACAAAAGGAGTGGGCAGTACACAATAGTGCAATACTGATAAACCCCCAAAGCTCAGTCCTATGTCACTGCCCTCTAAACCATAACAGTTATTCACTCACCTCACTACAACTGCTAAATACCCTGCACAAACAGATCCTAGCACACAATGTCACATCGTTTCCATGGTGATTGATAAATGATCATCTGTGTGAAGAATGTTAGATCTGAATCAGAAGCAGGAAAGTTCCCCACGGCAAGAAGCTCTGTAAACAAGAAGCTAGAAATTCAGTTTCCTGCTATGCTTCACTTTGACAGTGGCGCCTGCTGCGGAAATCGGAAACCGTTTTTTTTTTTTTTCTTTAAATAACATTAGGATTTTTGCCTGGCAGCCTGGGACTGTTGGCAACTATGTCTGCTCCTGAAAAAAATAATGGGAGGGTCAGGAAAGTAGGAGGGATATTAAAGCTCTGGTGTAAGGTGTCTTTGCCTCCCCCTGCTGGGCAGGTGATGAATTCACACAAGTAAGGAATTGTGGACTCAAACTAAAGAACAAAATAATTGTGAGAATGCCATATGGCTTGAGCGCTGATTGGAGAACAGTTCCAACCATTCACTAACAAAACAAAATTACTTTTGAAGTGGGCGGCCGGAGCACTATGTACTAGAATTTCATTGCTAAATATGGATTAAAGTCCATCTAAAATATTTTCCATTCTAAATCTGATTATACAAATTGGAAACTTTACTATCACTTTAAATTTAACATGTAATTTGTACACTAGTGTGTCCCATTAACATACAGATATGTCTCTTATACATATTTGTACAGGCAGAAGGAACACCCAGCTAACGCATTCCTCGTTAGGCAAAATAAAGACAAAAGCACCAGCATTAACTCTGATCACCCAGTCTTCTGGCTGCAGAAATACTTCCTGTAAGATGCAACACCTGCTCACCTCAATGTACTCAACCTCCATCTCATCGTACACCTCTGCTTCTTCCTCCTCCTCCTCCTCAGGCAACTGGTTGGCTGCTCTCGCCAGCTCTCTGTTCTGCTGTTCCTCCTGGTATCCAGCTGAGACAGTGCTGCCGCTACGCTGAGACTCCCCACTCTGACTAGACAGACCACTGAGTCGCTTGTCCTGGGCACAAAGAGAGGGCAGAAATTAGTGTCCCTACTGGTCATCATCTTCCTGCACTCACCACAAGATCAGAAAAAGCAAATGTATGAATCTCTGTTAAACCTCTACTATTACTAAGCAACATTGGTCAAACTAGTCTATTATATTTCTGTATTTTTTTTAAAGAAACCTACATAGAACATCATTTTTACTTAAAGTATTTTTTTCACACTACATTGTCGTCTTATGAATGTACTAGTGGTATACATGCCCTGAGCATGCAAGGTAGAAATTCCCAGAAGGCTCAATGCTCCACGTCCTGCTAGGAACATATAAATCTTTTTCTTTACATTCTGACAGAGTACACGAGTAAACAAAATATATATAATTTAGAAGAATTGTGTAATACACAAAACTAATAATAAAACCGTTAAATAAAATGTGTATACTGTGCACAAAAACAGAAATTATGCTTACCTGATAATTTTATTTTCGTCTGACAGGAAGAGTCCACAGCTGCATTCGTTACTTTTGGGATTTCTGAACCTGGCCACCAGTAAGAGGCAAAGACACCCCAGCCAAAGGCTTCAAATACATCCCCCACTTCCCCTTTTCCCCAGTCATTCTGCCGAGGAACCAGGAACAGTAGGAGAAATATCAGGGTGAAAAAAAGGTGCCAGAAGAACAAAAATGTACTGTCGCCCCATAGATAAAGTGCGGGCAGGAGCTGTGGACTCTTCCGGTCAGAAGAAAAGAAAATTATCAGGTAAGCATAATTTATGTTTTTCTTCTTAAACAGGAAGAGTCCACAGCTGCATTCATTACTTTTGGGAAAACAATACCCAAGCTAGAGGACACTGAATGCAAACCAAGGGTGGGTACAAAAAAGGCTGCTCCTTCGAAAGGCACCACAGCCTGAAATTACCCGACACCCTTCAAAAAACTATAACGACAATGGAAAAACCGTAGCCCGGGTAACCATTCATCAGTTACACAACCTGCAAAGCAGTGCTAGAGACCACTCAGAACCAGAGTCTGCTGAGCATAAGGCCTCCGAGGAGTCAGCCCTGCGGCACTCAACTCCCACATTCCAAAACTGAAAAACCTCTATCAACCCCCGAGAGGGAGAGTAAGGGAACCCAGGAGATCTGATGGACCATCCAAAACAGACTTAAATCAAAAACTGGTTAAACTATCTACCCTCAAAAGAAATAGAGGTCACATGAAATATCCAAAAGATCAATTAACTTAGAGCAACCCAAGGTCGCTGCAGGACCACTATCCAGGGAACAAACTCCCTAGGAGGACAAAGACCAGAAGATAAGTCTATAGTCAGGAGAAAATTTCACTAAGATGACCGGAAGGCCACCCTCAATCCCTGATACAGAATACCAACTATGGTGTTCCAGAAAACCCACAAGTTCCCCCTTGTAACCTAGCCAAGAAAAGACCCGTCTGGTTAAGCATAGACAAGAAGAGACAGCAGCTTAAAAAGAGCTCTCGATAACCCTTCCACAGGCAACAAAGCCATCTTAAGACATCGTGGCACTCATTCCACTGAAAAGTGCTAAGATCGACAATAGCTCCCAACCAGAAAATCCCGGAATCCAAGGAGCAATCCATCCCGGCAACAGTTGCTGCCGATAGAGAGATGGGCACTAAGAGTCCCCCCAACAAAGGGGAGAACAGATTAAAAAAAGTAAACTGTCCATGCTGTAAAGCAGACTGATCCCAGATTTTCCTTCCAGGATAATGGTCCCAGCCCCAAGGCTAGTGAAAGACCTTTACAGCCAAGAGTCTCAGACCCTCGGAAGAAAAAAAGAATGGATCTACAAAGCATCAAAGCCCCAGAGTAGAACTCTGACAGCTACTAAAAAATTAGCATGCTACCCTGAACAATGACAGGAACCTCATGCTCGGGTCCAAGGACCCCAACCACTGCAGCCTTACATAAGAAGGAACACTCCTCAAGGGAAGAAGCACTCTGACCCACAGCACAGCACAGAAATCAACTCCGTGATACTGAGAATGCAAAAGAGGGGGGAAAAAATCCTACGAGGCAAGAAAAATAAGGACTCACGAGCCCTTTACAGTTTCTGAGGTACCTCCACCTAAGGAGAACATGTAAAAATCACTTCCCCACCCTAGGTGAGAAGAAGAAGATTAAACAACGGAAAACACCCTACTAGAGGTCAACCCTCGGCCAATATTGTCAGCCCAGTTGGATAACAACTGGAGCCTACTAGGAAGCATCAAGATGTCCCAGCAGACAAGTAGTGACCCGTCAGAAAACCTCAAACTGAAGCCTCAGGATGATATTAATATCTCATAAGAGTCAGAAAAAACCTGCCCCCTCCAAAGGGACATGCAGGAGAACCAAACCCTAAGGTTAGGCAGAACCGTCCATACCCTTTCCAGGCAAGAGACATGGTCCTAAGCCGGAGTCCTTGAAAAAAACGTAACCGATCCGAAGATCTGAAGCCCCTGAGGAACCCATAAGCTGCCTCCTATGGTTAGGAGCGCACCCAGACAGAGCCTTCCACCATCTAAAGTCCTTAGATGTAAAGTACCTAGCAACATCCACAAACCCAAGGGTCTGAAAAGAACTCCCGACCGGTTTAGGAAAGGGCCACTAGTACCCTTGTATCACAAGGTAATCCATGTAGACAGGCCTGACGACCTGACCCCACGCTGAAAGGCTAAATGGTCAGTTTCCTGAGCTCAGACAGGCGAAAAGACTGCAACTGACCCCAGACCTCCTACCCTCAAGCCCAAAGGGCTAGATCTGCAATAAGATTGTCAGGTAGCACCCGAGAGTCAAAAGATCATGGTATGACAAGGGGCATTTCTTATCTGGAGAAGACGACAGTCTCCAGAGATCCCTGCAGGATCGGTCTCTTGACATCCCTGAAATGGAATAACGGGAGCCTTGCAGCTCCTGGTAGAACGGCAGGGAGACCCTCGCACTCCACGCACTAGAGCAAACGAAACACTGAGAAAAAGAAGGACATGTCCACTCTTCCATAACAAATGACCCAACCCAAGACGGGAGAGAAGAAAACATTGCCACCGCAAAAGGAATGCGACTAGGCTACAAAAGTCATCATCCGGAGATACCGCAAGTGAAGACGCAAATCGTCCACTATGCCGATACTAAACCTCTAGAAATCAATCACATCTCCAAACTTCCAAAGGAATGGAAACCTGCGGTTCCGAGTCCCCAGGGATCCTAGAACCCACAATGACGTCTGGAAAAGTCGGTCACGCATCTCAAGCAATATTGCCAGAAAAAAACAACTTATATCGGAGCACACAGCCTTCCTAACAGAAGAGTTGGATCTACGCCCCAGGCCCCAAACTATGTTGTAGGATCCGAGTCCGGAATTCATAAGACTAGGCCTTAAGAGACACCTTTTTTTTTTTTTTTTTTAAATGCCGACAGGCTAATCAGCACCACGAGGGTGACATGAACCCAAGAAACAGTAGACAGCGCCAACCAGTACCTGCCTGGTACAAAAGCACCCCAGATCTGGCTAAGGTCCAAGAAAAATCGACCCCGAAGGCTCGATAATATTAACTAGAAACGTAACCTCGGACTAAACCAAAGTGCGCAACTTCCGAGGAAGTGCCCATGAGACAACAAAATCGCAAGTATCGGTTCCATAGAAAGAACGTTCTCAATGAAAGTTATATCAGCCATGAGCTTTATATAAATTAAATCAAATACATCCTATGCGGATCTAAATTAAAAGTAAGGCAGCACCTGCAGGTAAACGCCCAAGGGAAAAAAAGGGTACGCACAACCAGACCAGCCGATCAGAAGGCCCCCCTTCACCCAAGCTCAGAACTGGGACCGATACATAAAATAAAGAAAAAACTAAGACAACAAGGAGATTAGCTTCATCCCCAACCGTCTATCCAGGTTGCCATCCGGCATCTAAGGCCTCAAATCCCTCGGCCCACTAGGACCGGGATCCTCCAGCAACGCCAAAACATGTCTCAGTAGGACACAAAGACGTGCCAACCTATAGCGTAAGGCAAAATTATCTCTTGCCGGATCGACTAACTACTTCGGCCCCAAGGTTGGGGCCCCCGCTTCCCCAGGAGGCCGAACTGAACCGGGCAATCCCTCGCCCAGCGGCCCTTGGTTGACAGAACACGGACAGTAACTTAGAAAGATTTCACTTGGGAGATAAAAATGCGCCAAGTCCGCAGATATGGCCATGCGGAACTGTGCTGTAACCTCTGGAGGAAAAAGACTACCATCCGGAGAAGGAGTAAAGACCAAAGGGACACCTGCTTGCGTAGCAAAGGGAGTTTCTGGGACACGCGCCTCGCAGGACCTTGCATCCTCGGCGGCGGATGGCTCAACGCACTCTGAGGACCCTGAATCGGGAGAAGAGAGTACTCTGGAACAGCAATCGGAACATAACTAATGGGCATGGATAACCCGGGCCATTTCATATTCATTACAAGACACATTCTCCGCATCGGAGACATCCGTGTCTAAAAAGTCAGAATCCTCCATCATGGGATTACAAAAATGACAAACGGTAACTGACACCTTCTTTACACCTCCAATGGTTGGGGCACTCACCACCTCCTGTGAACCAGACAACCCACGAGCAGACTTTCTCTGGCGCCACACGGTCAGCATACGGAAGTGAAAAAGCAACGTAACCGGTCACGAGGTGCACCGTGCAAGTCATTAAATAGCATGCAAATCCAAAGATTGTACCAAATGGCGATAAGGCCGTTAATGTTCCGAAAAGCCATGAGCCTAAAGTATTACTACACATCATCAGACATAACAAACATGATTAAAGTCCCCCCTGTTCAATAACCCCCCTTAGGTGATATTAACCCATGATTCCTTATTTTAAGATAAAAGGAGTCCCACTGGGACCCTACCTTTAAATTAACATCACATTCACATAATGAAGTAAAATGAAACGATCTTACCGGAATCTACACCGTGGAACAGGAACACGGCCCTTCAAGTGTGACAGATAGTAGCCTCGTTTCTGACATGGACTTGAGTGAATAAAGGCAGGCAGCGAAACTCAACGCTGATTGCCAAAGAAGCTGTTAATATGAGTCGGGATGGTTTCGCAGAAAAACTCTCCCTGCATCTCCGGACTCTAACCTTCATCCATGCTCTCACTGAGAGGCTGGCAGGACTACTTAAAACTCCAGTCCCATTTTGAAGAGTACTACCCTCCATAAGAGACTTAAAGGGCCAGTAAACCTAAAAAAATAATGTTAGATAATTCTGCACATAGTGCAGAATTATATAACATTATATTAGTGCTAGGGTTTTCCAGACCCGCCCTCTGTGCTCTACTGAGCGTTTCTGGTTTTCCCTCAGAGCGCATCGAGCCAGCTGTTTAGTCACAGCCCGGCCGCGCCATTACATTCAATGCAGCTCGCTCCTGCTCTGTCTGACAGCAGAATTATATAACATTATTTTTTACGTTTACTGGCACTTTAACTCGAACTTTTGACACTTCTCTGCCAACCTCCTGTGACGAAAGGCAAAGAATGACTGGGGGATGAGGGAAGGGGGGGAGGAATTTGAAGCCTTTGGCTCGGGTGTCTTTGCCTCCTCCTGGTGGCCAGGTTCTGTATTTTCCAAAAGTAATGAATGCAGCTGTGGACTCTTCCTGTTTAAGAAGAAAGGGATAGATTGAAAGTACAAGGTCGCAGGATAAGCATATTAGTCCTTGAAGTAGGAAAAAACAAAGAAATATACTTTCATAATTTTGAGCTATAACTCAGTTTAAGTGTAGAAGCACACCCTTCCTGGATCAAAAGACAATCGGAACCGGAGCTCAGATTAAAATAGATTTATTAAAAGGGACAAAACCACTGCACACAAAATAACAATTGTACGTCGTCGAAGAACCAGCATCTGTAACTATAAAGTCAGAGCAGTTTTTTCAAAGTCAAACACAAGGTCTTTTTTATTGGATGTGACGTCACTGGGAGGGTAGGACTTTGCATGAACTGCTCCGACTTGACAATTTAAGACGCTGGTTAACAGGATTTCACGATTGTCCCCCCTTTGTTTCTTTGAGGAGCACTGGTTGGATTAATTCAGAGGACTCTGAATATACTTATGTGACCTTGTGCTTTCAATATATCCTTTTGTGCACAGTATACACATTTTAATTTTTACAATAAATATACCGAATATCACAAAGAAAAAAATGTGAAATAAATGTGATAACAAAAATCATAAAAGGAAAACCAAATAAAGTTCTGAATCAAGGATATGTCTGTGTCCTCTGGATGAGTTTTTCAGCTTGTCAAAGATTCCTTGACAAAGCATACCAGCGAAACGTACGTCGGAACTGAACTGTTCTATATTGAGTTTTATCGCGTCTCTACACTAGCCAGGACACCTGGGGGCTTAGCGCTATTGTCTTGCTACTAAAAAGGTTTTGGTTTCGGCGGCCACACTCCTGCTGATCCATTTACCTCTTTGCAAGTTTGGCGATTTGAAGCATTTGTTACAGCATATCTGCTTTTGTACCCTTACATTGTGGTGTTATCAAGGCTTATGTGACGCTTTTATATATTTTAAAATAAATTTGTATCCAAGTTTTGCCTAGTGTACTGTTTTCCCATCAGTATAAAGTGGGAGTGCGCATATCCTTGAGCTTAGTGGAAAGCTCCAACAAATGTGAGTAGTCATTTGTTACAAAACAACTACTTCCTCAAAGTGCCGTTACAGATTCACACTATGTTGCAATTTTCTGTTTCCTTTTTTATGGGATCTCACTGAGGAATGCTAACATACACATTTTATTTGTTAGAATATTGACTAGCGCCTGGGCACCAAGCTTCCACCGCCCTTCTAAGTTCCTAGACTTAGTTTATTAGGGGTAGCAGAAGCAATGACTGGCGAAGCAGGAATATCTAGTAATCCTATCGTGTTTATTCACTACTTGTCCCGAGCTCATTAGCAGCAGAAACACTACGCAAGCGAGAGGGATCAGAAAGTGCAGCCTCACCTCATCATTAGGAGAAAGGTCAGATTTCGGGGAGCACATCTCATTTCTCCGCACCTCAATCCCTTTCTTCATAACCTTCAGTTCGCTGGGATGTGGAGTGGCTCGTCGCTGCAGTCCCTGGAGATAAAAATATCTAGATATTTTAACACTGGCAAATGTCTATATGTTATAATCTTAGCTGATCTGAGCTTCTGTCTTAACCAACATCCATTTTACTCTCTGCCTCTCGCTCAGTTTTACTTCCTTATCCTCCTACGGTTCTCCCTCTCGCTTGGTCTATCCTGGTTTATTAACTGCTATCCCTCAATCGATTTAAAGGACCACTAAACACCGTAGAATAATCAATAAATGCATAATAAAAATAATAGATTTATTTCTGACAAATGTCAGTTAAATTCTTAATGCACCATGTGACAGTCGTTAGCCAATCACAAAATGCATGCACGTATATCCTGTCAATCTTGCACATGCTCAGTAGCAACTGTTTCTCAAAATGTGTAAATAATAAAAATATTGTGCATATTTAAATAATCGAAGTGAATTGGAAAGTTGTTAAAAATGATGTGTTCTATCTGAATCATGAAAGTTTAATATTGACTTGACTGTCATTTTAAAGGGACACTAAACCCAAATTTTTTCTTTCATGAATCAGATATAGCAGCAATTTAAAGCAACTTTCTAATTTACGCCTATTATCAATTTTTCTTTGTTCTCTTGCTATCTTTATTTAAAAAACAGGAATGTGATGCATAGGAGCCGGCCTATTTTTGGTTGAGAACCTGGGTTATGCTTGCTTATTGGTGGGTAAATGTAAGCCTCCAATAAGCAAACGCTATCCATGGTGCTGAACCTAAAATGGGCTGGCTGCTAAGATTTACATTCCTGCTTTTAAAATAAAGAACAAAGAAAAATTGATAATAGGAGTAAATTAGAAAGTTGCTTAAAATTTCTTTTATCTGAATCATGAAAGAAAAAAAAACCTTTAAGTCCCAGCTAATCACTCTCTTTGTAAACCTTTGCTTCGCCCTCTCTTTCATAGTCTCACAGTCTAGCCGCAGTCTGTCTCTCGCTCTCTCTCTAGCCGCAGTCTGTCTCTCGCTCTCTCTCTCTAGCCGCAGTCTGTCTCTCGCTCTCTCTCTCTAGCCGCAGTCTGTCTCTCGCTCTCTCTCTCTAGCCGCAGTCTGTCTCTCGCTCTCTCTCTCTAGCCGCAGTCTGTCTCTCGCTCTCTCTCTCTAGCCGCAGTCTGTCTCTCGCTCTCTCTCTCTAGCCGCAGTCTGTCTCTCGCTCTCTCTCTAGCCGCAGTCTGTCTCTCGCTCTCTCTCTCTCGCTCTCTCTCTCTAGCCACAGTCTGTCTCTCGCTCTCTCTCTCTAGCCGCAGTCTGTCTCTCGCTCTCTCTCTAGCCGCAGTCTGTCTCTCGCTCTCTCTCTAGCCGCAGTCTGTCTCTCGCTCTCTCTCTCTAGCCGCAGTCTGTCTCTCGCTCTCTCTCTCTAGCCGCAGTCTGTCTCTCGCTCTCTCTCTAGCCGCAGTCTGTCTCTCGCTCTCTCTCTCTAGCCGCAGTCTGTCTCTCGCTCTCTCTCTAGCCGCAGTCTGTCTCTCGCTCTCTCTCTCTAGCCACAGTCTGTCTCTCGCTCTCTCTCTCTAGCCACAGTCTGTCTCTCGCTCTCTCTCTAGCCACAGTCTGTCTCTCGCTCTCTCTCTCTAGCCGCAGTCTGTCTTTCGCTCTCTCTCTCTCTAGCCACAGTCTGTCTCTCGCTCTCTCTCTCTAGCCGCAGTCTGTCTCTCGCTCTCTCTCTCTAGCCGCAGTCTGTCTCTCGCTCTCTCTCTAGCCGCAGTCTGTCTCTCGCTCTCTCTCTAGCCGCAGTCTGTCTCTCGCTCTCTCTCTAGCCGCAGTCTGTCTCTCGCTCTAGCCGCAGTCTGTCTCTCGCTCTCTCTCTAGCCGCAGTCTGTCTCTCGCTCTCTCTCTAGCCGCAGTCTGTCTCTCGCTCTCTCTCTAGCGCAGTCTGTCTCTCGCTCTCTCTCTCTAGCCGCAGTCTGTCTCTCGCTCTCTCTCCTCTAGCCGCAGTCTGTCTCTCGCTCTCTCTCTCTAGCCGCATTCTGTCTCTCGCTCTCTTCTCTAGCCGCAGTGTTTCTCGCTCTCTCTCTCTAGCCGCAGTCTGTCTCTCGCTCCTCTCTCTAGCCCCCGCAGTCTGTCTCTCGCTCTCTCTCTAGCCACAGTACTGTCTCTCGCTCTCTCTCTCTAGCGCAGTCTGTCTCTCGCTCTCCTCTCCTCTCTAGCCGCAGTCTGTCTCTCGCTCTCTCTCTCTCTAGCCGCAGTCTGTCTCTCGCTCTCTCTCTCTAGCGCAGTCTGTCTCTCGCTACTCTCTCTTAGCCGCAGTCTGTCTCTCGCTCTCTCTCTCTAGCCGCAGTCTGTCTCTCGCTCTCTCTCTCCTAGCGCAGTCTGTCTCTCGCTCTCTCCTCTAGCCATGTCTGTCTCTCGCTCTCTCGTCTCTAGCCGCAGTCTGTCTCTCGCTCTCTCTCTCTAGCCGCAGGGGGGTCTGTCTCTCGCTCTCTCTCTCTAGCCGCAGTCTGTCTCTCGCTCTCTCTCTCTAGCCGCAGTCTGTCTCTCGCTCTCTCTCTCTAGCCGCAGTCTGTCTCTCGCTCTCTCTCTCTAGCCACAGTCTGTCTCTCGCTCTCTCTCTAGCCACAGTCTGTCTCTCGCTCTCTCTCTAGCCACAGTCTGTCTCTCGCTCTCTCTCTAGCCACAGTCTGTCTCTCGCTCTCTCTCTCTAGACCAGCAGTCTGTCTCCGCTCTCTCTCTCTAGCCGCAGTCTGTCTCTCGCTCTCTCTCTCTAGCCACAGTCTGTCTCTCGCTCTCTCTCTCTCTAGCCACAGTCTGTCTCTCGCTCTCTCTCTCTAGCCCTCTAGCCGCAGTCTGTCTCTCGCTCTTCTCTCTCTAGCCGCAGTCTGTTCTCGCTCTCTCTCTCTAGCCGCTGTCTGTCTCTCGCTCTCTCTCTAGCCCGCAGTCTGTCTCTCGCTCTCTCTCTCTCTAGCCGCAGTCTGTCTCTCGCCTCTCTCTCTAGCCAGCAGTCTGTCTCTCGCTCTCTCTCTCTAGCCGCGAGTCTGTCTCTCGCCTCTCTCCTCCTAGCCGCAAGTCCTGTCTCTCGCATCTCTCTCTCTAGCCGCAGTCCTGTCTCTCGCCTCTCTCTCCTAGGCCGCATGTTTCTCGCTTCTCCTCTCTAGAGCCCGCAGTCTGTCTCTCGCGTCTCTCTCATCTCTAGCCCAGTCTGTCTCTCGCTCTCTCTCTGCCACAGTCCCTGTCTCTCGCTCTCTCCTCTCTACCGCAGTTCATGTCTCTCGCTCTCTCTCTCTCTAGCCGCAGTCTGTCCTCGCTCACCTCTCTCTCTAGGCCGCAGTCTGTCTCTCGCTCTCAACCTCGCTTCTCTCTAGCCACAATCTGTCTCTCGCTCTGTCTCTCGCTCTCTCTCCTCTAGCCGCAGTCTGTCTCTTCGCTCTCTCTCTAGCCGCAGTCCTGTCTCTCGCTCTCTCTCTCTAGCCGCAGTCTGTCTCTCGCTCTCTCTCTCTAGCCGCAGTCTGTCTCTCGCTCTCTCTCTCTAGCCGCAGTCTGTCTCTCGCTCTCTCTCTAGCCGCAGTCTGTCTCTCGGTCTCTCTCTCTAGCCGCAGTCTGTCTCTCGCTCTCTCTCTCTAGCCGCAGTCTGTCTCTCGCTCTCTCTCTCTAGCCGCAGTCTGTCTCTCGCTCTCTCTCTCTAGCCGCAGTCTGTCTCTCGCTCTCTCTCTCTAGCCGCAGTCTGTCTCTCGCTCTCTCTCTCTAGCCGCAGTCTGTCTCTCGCTCTCTCTCTCTAGCCACAGTCTGTCTCTCGCTCTCTCTCTCTAGCCACAGTCTGTCTCTCGCTCTCTCTCTCTAGCCACAGTCTGTCTCTCGCTCTCTCTCTCTAGCCACAGTCTGTCTCTCGCTCTCTCTCTCTAGCCGCAGTCTGTCTCTCGCTCTCTCTCTAGCCGCAGTCTGTCTCTCGCTCTCTCTCTAGCCGCAGTCTGTCTCTCGCTCTCTCTCTCTAGCCGCAGTCTGTCTCTCGCTCTCTCTCTAGCCACAATCTGTCTCTCGCTCTGTCTCTCGCTCTCTCTCTCTAGCCGCAGTCTGTCTCTCGCTCTCTCTCTAGCCGCAGTCTGTCTCTCGCTCTCTCTCTCTAGCCGCAGTCTGTCTCTCGCTCTCTCTCTCTAGCCGCAGTCTGTCTCTCGCTCTCTCTCTCTAGCCGCAGTCTGTCTCTCGCTCTCTCTCTCTAGCCGCTGTCTGTCTCTCGCTCTCTCTCTCTAGCCGCAGTCTGTCTCTCGCTCTCTCTCTCTAGCCGCAGTCTGTCTCTCGCTCTCTCTCTCTAGCCGCAGTCTGTCTCTCGCTCTCTCTCTCTAGCCGCAGTCTGTCTCTCGCTCTCTCTCTAGCCAGCAGTCTGTCTCTCGCTCTCTCTCTCTAGCCGCAGTCTGTCCTCTCTCTCTCTCTCTAGCCGCAGTCTGTCTCTCGCTCTCTCTCTCTAGCCGCAGTCTGTCTCTCGCTCTCTCTCTCTAGCCGCAGTCTTGTCTCTCGCTCTCTCTCTCTAGCCGCAGTCTGTCTCTCGCTCTCTCTCTCTAGCCGCAGTCTGTCTCTCGCTCTCTCTCTCTAGCCAGCAGTCTGTCTCTCGCTCTCTCTCTCTAGCCACAGTCTGTCTCTCGCTCTCTCTCTCTAGCCGCAGTCTGTCTCTCTCTCTCTCTCTCTAGCCGCAGTCTGTCTCTCGCTCTCTCTCTCTAGCCCGCAGTCTGTCCTCTCGCTCTCTCTCTCTAGCCGCAGTCTGTCTCTCGCTCTCTCTCTAGCCCAGTCTGTCTCTCGCTCTCTCTCTCTAGCCCCAGTCTGTCTCTCGCTCTCTCTCTAGCCGCAGTCTGTCTCTCGCTCTCTCTCTCTAGCCGCAGTCTGTCTCTCGCTCTCTCTCTCTAGCCGCAGTCTGTCTCTCGCTCTCTCTCTCTAGCCGCAGTCTGTCTCTCGCTCTCTCTCTCTAGCCGCAGTCTGTCTCTCGCTCTCTCTCTCTAGCCACAGTCTGTCTCTCGCTCTCTCTCTCTAGCCGCAGTCTGTCTCTCGCTCTCTCTCTCTAGCCAGCAGTCTGTCTCTCGCTCTCTCTCTCTAGCCACAGTCTGTCTCTCGCTCTCTCTCTCTAGCCGCAGTCTGTCTCTCGCTCTCTCTCTAGCCGCAGTCTGTCTCTCGCTCTCTCTCTCTAGCCGCAGTCTGTCTCTCGCTCTCTCTCTCTAGCCGCAGTCTGTCTCTCGCTCTCTCTCTCTAGCCACAGTCTGTCTCTCGCTCTCTCTCTCTAGCCACAGTCTGTCTCTCGCTCTCTCTCTCTAGCCGCAGTCTGTCTCTCGCTCTCTCTCTCTAGCCGCAGTCTGTCTCTCGCTCTCTCTCTCTAGCCACAGTCTGTCTCTCGCTCTCTCTCTCTAGCCGCAGTCTGTCTCTCGCTCTCTCTCTCTAGCCGCAGTCTGTCTCTCGCTCTCTCTCTCTAGCCGCAGTCTGTCTCTCGCTCTCTCTCTCTAGCCGCAGTCTGTCTCTCGCTCTCTCTCTCTAGCCACAGTCTGTCTCTCGCTCTCTCTCTCTAGCCACAGTCTGTCTCTCGCTCTCTCTCTCTAGCCGCAGTCTGTCTCTCGCTCTCTCTCTCTAGCCTCAGTCTGTCTCTCGCTCTCTCTCTCTAGCCACAGTCTGTCTCTCGCTCTCTCTCTCTAGCCACAGTCTGTCTCTCGCTCTCTCTCTCTAGCCTCAGTCTGTCTCTCGCTCTCTCTCTCTAGCCGCAGTCTGTCTCTCGCTCTCTCTCTCTAGCCGCAGTCTGTCTCTCGCTCTCTCTCTCTAGCCACAGTCTGTCTCTCGCTCTCTCTCTCTAGCCACAGTCTGTCTCTCGCTCTCTCTCTCTAGCCGCAGTCTGTCCTCTCGCTCTCTCTCTCTAGCCACAGTCTGTCTCTCGCTCTCTCTCTCTAGCCGCAGTCTGTCTCTCGCTCTCTCTCTCTAGCCACAGTCTGTCTCTCGCTCTCTCTCTCTAGCCGCAGTCTGTCTCTCGCTCTCTCTCTCTAGCCGCAGTCTGTCTCTCGCTCTCTCTCTCTAGCCGCAGTCTGTCTCTCGCTCTCTCTCTCTAGCCGCAGTCTGTCTCTCGCTCTCTCTCTAGCCGCAGTCTGTCTCTCGCTCTCTCTCTCTAGCCGCAGTCTGTCTCTCGCTCTCTCTCTCTAGCCGCAGTCTGTCTCTCGCTCTCTCTCTAGCCGCAGTCTGTCTCTCGCTCTCTCTCTCTAGGCCGCAGTCTGTCTCTCGCTCTCTCTCTCTAGCCACAGTCTGTCTCTCGCTCTCTCTCTCTAGCCGCAGTCTGTCTCTCGCTCTCTCTCTCTAGCCACAGTCTGTCTCTCGCTCTCTCTCTCTAGCCGCAGTCTGTCTCTCGCTCTCTCTCTCTAGCCGCAGTCTGTTCCGCTCTCTCTCTAGCCGCAGTCTGTCTCTCGCTCTCTCTCTCTAGCCGCAGTCTGTCTCTCGCTCTCTCTCTCTAGCCGCAGTCTGTCTCTCGCTCTCTCTCTCTCGCCCGCAGTCTGTCTCTCGCTCTCTCTCTCTAGCCGCAGTCTGTCTCTCGCTCTCTCTCTCTAGCCGCAGTCTGTCTCTCGCTCTCTCTCTCTAGCCGCAGTCTGTCTCTCGCTCTCTCTCTCTAGCCACAGTCTGTCTCTCGCTCTCTCTCTCTAGCCGCAGTCTGTCTCTCGCTCTCTCTCTAGCCGCAGTCTGTCTCTCGCTCTCTCTCTAGCCGCAGTCTGTCTCTCGCTCTCTCTCTCTAGCCGCAGTCTGTCTCTCGCTCTCTCTCTAGCCAACAGTCTGTCTCTCGCTCTCTCTCTCTAGCCCGCAGTCTGTCTCTCGCCTCTCTCTCTAGCCGCAGTCTGTCTCTCTCTCTCTCTCTCTAGCCGCAGTCTGTCTCTCGCTCTCTCTCTAGCGGTCTGTCTCTCTCTCTCTCTAGCCGCAGTCTGTCTCTCGCTCTAGCCGCAGTCTGTCTCTCGCTCTCTCTCTCTAGCCGCAGTCTGTCTCTCGCTCTCTCTCTCTAGCCGCAGTCTGTCTCTCGCTCTCTCTCTCTAGCCACAGTCTGTCTCTCGCTCTCTCTCTCTAGCCACAGTCTGTCTCTCGCTCTCTCTCTCTAGCCGCAGTCTGTCTCTCGCTCTCTCTCTCTAG
Organism: Bombina bombina; assembly: GCF_027579735.1. Classification (NCBI taxonomy): domain Eukaryota; kingdom Metazoa; phylum Chordata; class Amphibia; order Anura; family Bombinatoridae; genus Bombina; species Bombina bombina. The sequence continues at coordinate 1,151,350,885 of NC_069503.1, read as the reverse complement.
CCACAGTCTGTCTCTCGCTCTCTCTCTAGCCACAGTCTGTCTCTCGCTCTCTCTCTCTAGCCACAGTCTGTCTCTCGCTCTCTCTCTCTAGCCACAGTCTATCTCTCGCTCTCTCTCTAGCCGCAGTCTGTCTCTCGCTCTCTCTCTCTAGCCACAGTCTGTCTCTCGCTCTCTCTCTCTAGCCACAGTCTGTCTCTCGCTCTCTCTCTCTAGCCACAGTCTGTCTCTCGCTCTCTCTCTCTAGCCACAGTCTGTCTCTCGCTCTCTCTCTCTAGCCACAGTCTGTCTCTCGCTCTCTCTCTAGCCGCAGTCTGTCTCTCGCTCTCTCTCTCTAGCCGCAGTCTGTCTCTCGCTCTCTCTCTAGCCGCAGTCTGTCTCTCGCTCTCTCTCTCTAGCCGCAGTCTGTCTCTCGCTCTCTCTCTCTAGCCGCAGTCTGTCTCCGCTCTCTCTCTCTAGCCGCAGTCTGTCTCTCGCTCTCTCTCTCTAGCCACAGTCTGTCTCTCGCTCTCTCTCTCTCTAGCCACAGTCTGTCTCTCGCTCTCTCTCTCTAGCCACAGTCTGTCTCTCGCTCTCTCTCTCTAGCCACAGTCTGTCTCTCGCTCTCTCTCTCTAGCCACAGTCTGTCTCTCGCTCTCTCTCTCTAGCCACAGTCTGTCTCTCGCTCTCTCTCTCTAGCCACAGTCTGTCTCTCGCTCTCTCTCTCTAGCCACGAGTCTGTCTCTCGCTCTCTCCTCTAGCCACAGTCTGTCTCTCGCTCTCTCTCTAGCCGCAGTCTGTCTCTCGCTCTCTCTCTCTAGCCACAGTCTGTCTCTCGCTCTCTCTCTCTAGCCGCAGTCTGTCTCTCGCTCTCTCTCTCTAGCCACAGTCTGTCTCTCGCTCTCTCTCTCTAGCCACAGTCTGTCTCTCTCTCTCTCTCTCTCTAGCCACAGTCTGTCTCTCGCTCTCTCTCTCTAGCCTCAGTCTGTCTCTCGCTCTCTCTCTCTAGCCACAGTCTGTCTCTCGCTCTCTCTCTCTAGCCACAGTCTGTCTCTCGCTCTCTCTCTAGCCACAGTCTGTCTCTCGCTCTCTCTCTCTAGCCACAGTCTGTCTCTCGCTCTCTCTCTCTAGCCACAGTCTGTCTCTCGCTCTCTCTCTCTAGCCGCAGTCTGTCTCTCGCTCTCTCTCTCTAGCCGCAGTCTGTCTCTCGCTCTCTCTCTCTAGCCGCAGTCTGTCTCTCGCTCTCTCTCTAGCCGCAGTCTGTCCTCTCGCTCTCTCTCTCTAGCCAGCAGTCTGTCTCTCGCTCTCTCTCTAGCCGCAGTCTGTCTCTCGCTCTCTCTCTAGCCGCAGTCTGTCTCTCGCTCTCTCTCTAGCCGCAGTCTGTCTCTCGCTCTCTATCTCTAGCCGCAGTCTGTCTCCGCTCTCTCTCTCTAGCGCAGTCTGTCTCTCGCTCTCTCTCTAGCCGCAGTCTGTCTCTCGCTCTCTCTCTAGCCGCAGTCTGTCTCTCGCTCTCTCTCTCTAGCCGCAGTCTGTCTCTCGCTCTCTCTCTCTAGCCGCAGTCTGTCTCTCGCTCTCTCTCTCTAGCCGCAGTCTGTCTCTCGCTCTCTCTCTAGCCGCAGTCTGTCTCTCGCTCTCTCTCTCTAGCCAATATTTTACATCTCCCTCTAATAAGCTAAATGATTTCTCCATTCTCTCATTCCAGCCTAAATCATTCCCTTTCTCTCAGGATACTTTCTCCTTTCTTTAGTCTCAGTCTATACCTCTCTCTCAGCCTGTCAGTATACTCACTGTAAGTCTCTCTCAGCCTGTCAGTATACTCACTATGAGTCTCTCAGCCTGTCAGTATACTCACTGTGAGTCTCTCTCAGCCTGTCAGTATACTCACTGTAAGTCTCTCTCAGCCTGTCAGTATACTCACTGTGAGTCTCTCTCTCAGCCTGTCAGTATACTCACTGTGAGTCTCTCTCAGCCTGTCAGTATACTCACTGTGAGTCTCTCTCAGCCTGTCAGTATACTCACTGTGAGTCTCTCAGCCTGTCAGTATACTCACTGTGAGTCTCTCTCTCAGCCTGTCAGTATACTCACTGTGAGTCTCTCTCTCAGCCTGTCAGTATACTCACTGTGAGTCTCTCTCTCAGCCTGTCAGTATACTCACTGTGAGTCTCTCTCAGCCTGTCAGTATACTCACTGTGAGTCTCTCTCTCTCAGCTTGTCAGTATACTCACTGTGAGTCTCTCTCAGCCTGTCAGTATACTCACTGTGAGTCTCTCAGCCTGTCAGTATACTCACTGTGAGTCTCTCAGCCTGTCAGTATGCTCACTGTGAGTCTCTCAGCCTGTCAGTATACTCACTGTGAGTCTCTCAGCCTGTCAGTATGCTCACTGTGAGTCTCTCAGCCTGTCAGTATACTCACTGTGAGTCTCTCAGCCTGTCAGTATACTCACTGTGAGTCTCTCAGCCTGTCAGTATACTCACTGTGAGTCTCTCAGCCTGTCGGTATACTCACTGTGAGTCTCTCTCAGCCTGTCAGTATACTCACTGTGAGTCTCTCTCTCTCAGCCTGTCAGTATACTCACTGTGAGTCTCTCTCTCTCAGCCTGTCAGTATACTCACTGTGAGTCTCTCTCTCTCAGCCTGTCCGTATACTCACTGTGAGTCTCTCAGCCTGTCAGTATACTCACTGTGAGTCTCTCTCTCTCAGCCTGTCAGTATACTCACTGTGAGTCTCTCTCTCTCAGCCTGTCAGTATACTCACTGTGAGTCTCTCTCTCTCAGCCTGTCAGTATACTCACTGTAAGTCTCTCTCTCTCAGCCTGTCAGTATACTCACTGTAAGTCTCTCAGCCTGTCAGTATACTCACTGTGAGTCTCTCTCTCAGCCTGTCAGTATACTCACTGTGAGTCTCTCTCAGCCTGTCAGTATACTCACTGTGAGTCTCTCTCAGCCTGTCAGTATACTCACTGTGAGTCTCTCTCAGCCTGTCAGTATACTCACTGTAAGTCTCTCAGCCTGTCAGTATACTCACTGTGAGTCTCTCAGCCTGTCAGTATACTCACTGTGAGTCTCTCAGCCTGTCAGTATACTCACTGTGAGTCTCTCAGCCTGTCAGTATACTCACTGTGAGTCTCTCTCTCTCAGCTTGTCAGTATACTCACTGTGAGTCTCTCTCAGCCTGTCAGTATACTCACTGTAAGTCTCTCAGCCTGTCAGTATACTCACTGTGAGTCTCTCAGCCTGTCAGTATACTCACTGTGAGTCTCTCAGCCTGTCAGTATACTCACTGTGAGTCTCTCTCTCAGCCTGTCAGTATACTCACTGTAAGTCTCTCAGCCTGTCAGTATACTCACTGTGAGTCTCTCTCAGCCTGTCAGTATACTCACTGTAAGTCTCTCAGCCTGTCAGTATACTCACTGTAAGTCTCTCAGCCTGTCAGTATACTCACTGTAAGTCTCTCAGCCTGTCAGTATACTCACTGTGAGTCTCTCAGCCTGTCAGTATACTCACTGTGAGTCTCTCTCTCAGCCTGTCAGTATACTCACTGTGAGTCTCTCTCTCAGCCTGTCAGTATACTCACTGTGAGTCTCTCAGCCTGTCAGTATACTCACTGTGAGTCTCTCTCTCTCAGCCTGTCAGTATACTCACTGTGAGTCTCTCTCAGCCTGTCAGTATACTCACTGTGAGTCTCTCTCTCTCAGCCTGTCAGTATACTCACTGTGAGTCTCTCAGCCTGTCAGTATACTCACTGTGAGTCTCTCTCAGCCTGTCAGTATACTCACTGTGAGTCTCTCAGCCTGTCAGTATACTCACTGTGAGTCTCTCTCTCAGCCTGTCAGTATACTCACTGTGAGTCTCTCTCTCAGCCTGTCAGTATACTCACTGTGAGTCTCTCAGCCTGTCAGTATACTCACTGTGAGTCTCTCAGCCTGTCAGTATACTCACTGTGAGTCTCTCAGCCTGTCAGTATACTCACTGTGAGTCTCTCAGCCTGTCAGTATACTCACTGTGAGTCTCTCAGCCTGTCAGTATACTCACTGTGAGTCTCTCAGCCTGTCAGTATACTCACTGTGAGTCTCTCTCTCAGCCTGTCAGTATACTCACTGTGAGTCTCTCTCTCAGCCTGTCAGTATACTCACTGTGAGTCTCTCTCTCAGCCTGTCAGTATACTCACTGTGAGTCTCTCTCTCAGCCTGTCAGTATACTCACTGTGAGTCTATCTCTCAGCCTGTCAGTATACTCACTGTGAGTCTCTCTCTCAGCCTGTCAGTATACTCACTGTGAGTCTCTCTCTCAGCCTGTCAGTATACTCACTGTGAGTCTATCTCTCAGCCTGTCGGTATACTCACTGTGAGTCTCTCAGCCTGTCAGTATACTCACTGTGAGTCTCTCAGCCTGTCAGTATACTCACTGTGAGTCTCTCAGCCTGTCAGTATACTCACTGTGAGTCTCTCAGCCTGTCAGTATACTCACTGTGAGTCTCTCAGCCTGTCAGTATACTCACTGTGAGTCTCTCAGCCTGTCAGTATACTCACTGTGAGTCTCTCAGCCTGTCGGTATACTCACTGTGAGTCTCTCTCAGCCTGTCAGTATACTCACTGTGAGTCTCTCAGCCTGTCAGTATACTCACTGTGAGTCTCTCTCTCTCAGCCTGTCAGTATACTCACTGTGAGTCTCTCTCTCTCAGCCTGTCAGTATACTCACTGTGAGTCTCTCTCAGCCTGTCAGTATACTCACTGTGAGTCTCTCTCAGCCTGTCAGTATACTCACTGTGAGTCTCTCTCTCAGCCTGTCAGTATACTCACTGTGAGTCTCTCTCAGCCTGTCAGTATACTCACTGTGGGTCTCTCTCTCAGCCTGTCAGTATACTCACTGTGAGTCTCTCTCTCAGCCTGTCAGTATACTCACTGTGAGTCTCTCAGCCTGTCAGTATACTCACTGTGAGTCTCTCAGCCTGTCAGTATACTCACTGTGAGTCTATCAGCCTGTCAGTATACTCACTGTGAGTCTCTCAGCCTGTCAGTATACTCACTGTGAGTCTCTCTCAGCCTGTCAGTATACTCACTGTGAGTCTCTCTCAGCCTGTCGGTATACTCACTGTGAGTCTCTCTCAGCCTGTCGGTATACTCACTGTGAGTCTCTCTCAGCCTGTCAGTATACTCACTGTGAGTCTCTCAGCCTGTCAGTATACTCACTGTGAGTCTCTCAGCCTGTCAGTATACTCACTGTGAGTCTCTCTCAGCCTGTCAGTATACTCACTGTGAGTCTCTCTCTCAGCCTGTCAGTATACTCACTGTGAGTCTCTCTCTCAGCCTGTCAGTATACTCACTGTGAGTCTCTCTCTCTCAGCCTGTCAGTATACTCACTGTGAGTCTCTCTCTCAGCCTGTCAGTATACTCACTGTGAGTCTCTCTCTCTCAGCCTGTCAGTATACTCACTGTGAGTCTCTCTCAGCCTGTCAGTATACTCACTGTGAGTCTCTCTCTCAGCCTGTCAGTATACTCACTGTGAGTCTCTCTCAGCCTGTCAGTATACTCACTGTGAGTCTCTCTCAGCCTGTCAGTATACTCACTGTGAGTCTCTCAGCCTGTCAGTATACTCACTGTGAGTCTCTCAGCCTGTCAGTATACTCACTGTGAGTCTCTCAGCCTGTCAGTATACTCACTGTGAGTCTATCAGCCTGTCAGTATACTCACTGTGAGTCTCTCAGCCTGTCAGTATACTCACTGTGAGTCTCTCAGCCTGTCGGTATACTCACTGTGAGTCTCTCTCAGCCTGTCGGTATACTCACTGTGAGTCTCTCTCAGCCTGTCGGTATACTCACTGTGAGTCTCTCAGCCTGTCGGTATACTCACTGTGAGTCTCTCAGCCTGTCGGTATACTCACTGTGAGTCTCTCAGCCTGTCGGTATACTCACTGTGAGTCTCTCTCTCAGCCTGTCAGTATACTCACTGTGAGTCTCTCTCAGCCTGTCGGTATACTCACTGTGAGTCTCTCTCAGCCTGTCGGTATACTCACTGTGAGTCTCTCTCAGCCTGTCGGTATACTCACTGTGAGTCTCTCTCAGCCTGTCAGTATACTCACTGTGAGTCTCTCTCTCTCAGCCTGTCAGTATACTCACTGTGAGTCTCTCTCTCAGCCTGTCAGTATACTCACTGTGAGTCTCTCTCTCAGCCTGTCAGTATACTCACTGTGAGTCTCTCAGCCTGTCAGTATACTCACTGTGAGTCTCTCTCAGCCTGTCAGTATACTCACTGTGAGTCTCTCTCAGCCTGTCAGTATACTCACTGTGAGTCTCTCTCAGCCTGTCAGTATACTCACTGTGAGTCTCTCTCAGCCTGTCAGTATACTCACTGTGAGTCTCTCTCAGCCTGTCAGTATACTCACTGTGAGTCTCTCTCAGCCTGTCAGTATACTCACTGTGAGTCTCTCTCAGCCTGTCAGTATACTCACTGTGAGTCTCTCTCAGCCTGTCTGTATACTCACTGTGAGTCTCTCTCAGCCTGTCAGTATACTCACTGTGAGTCTCTCAGCCTGTCAGTATACTCACTGTGAGTCTCTCAGCCTGTCGGTATACTCACTGTGAGTCTCTCTCAGCCTGTCAGTATACTCACTGTGAGTCTCTCAGCCTGTCAGTATACTCACTGTGAGTCTCTCTCAGCCTGTCAGTATACTCACTGTGAGTCTCTCTCAGCCTGTCAGTATACTCACTGTGAGTCTCTCAGCCTGTCAGTATACTCACTGTGAGTCTCTCAGCCTGTCAGTATACTCACTGTGGGTCTCTCTCAGCCTGTCGGTATACTCACTGTGAGTCTCTCTCTCAGCCTGTCAGTATACTCACTGTGAGTCTCTCAGCCTGTCAGTATACTCACTGTGAGTCTCTCAGCCTGTCAGTATACTCACTATGAGTCTCTCAGCCTGTCAGTATACTCACTGTGAGTCTATCAGCCTGTCAGTATACTCACTGTGAGTCTCTCAGCCTGTCAGTATACTCACTGTGAGTCTCTCTCTCAGCCTGTCAGTATACTCACTGTGAGTCTCTCAGCCTGTCAGTATACTCACTGTGAGTCTCTCTCAGCCTGTCAGTATACTCACTGTGAGTCTCTCTCAGCCTGTCAGTATACTCACTGTGAGTCTCTCTCAGCCTGTCAGTATACTCACTGTGAGTCTCTCTCAGCCTGTCAGTATACTCACTGTGAGTCTCTCTCTCTCAGCCTGTCAGTATACTCACTGTGAGTCTCTCTCTCAGCCTGTCAGTATACTCACTGTGAGTCTCTCAGCCTGTCAGTATACTCACTGTGAGTCTCTCTCTCTCAGCCTGTCAGTATACTCACTGTGAGTCTCTCTCTCTCAGCCTGTCAGTATACTCACTGTGAGTCTCTCTCTCAGCCTGTCAGTATACTCACTGTGAGTCTCTCTCTCTCAGCCTGTCAGTATACTCACTGTGAGTCTCTCAGCCTGTCAGTATACTCACTGTAAGTCTCTCTCAGCCTGTCAGTATACTCACTGTAAGTCTCTCTCAGCCTGTCAGTATACTCACTGTAAGTCTCTCAGCCTGTCAGTATACTCACTGTGAGTCTCTCTCTCAGCCTGTCAGTATACTCACTGTGAGTCTCTCTCAGCCTGTCAGTATACTCACTGTGAGTCTCTCTCAGCCTGTCAGTATACTCACTGTGAGTCTCTCAGCCTGTCAGTATACTCACTGTGAGTCTCTCTCTCTCAGCCTGTCAGTATACTCACTGTGAGTCTCTCAGCCTGTCAGTATACTCACTGTGAGTCTCTCAGCCTGTCAGTATACTCACTGTGAGTCTCTCAGCCTGTCAGTATACTCACTGTGAGTCTCTCAGCCTGTCAGTATACTCACTGTGAGTCTCTCTCTCAGCCTGTCAGTATACTCACTGTGAGTCTCTCAGCCTGTCAGTATACTCACTGTGAGTCTCTCAGCCTGTCAGTATACTCACTGTGAGTCTCTCAGCCTGTCAGTATACTCACTGTGAGTCTATCAGCCTGTCAGTATACTCACTGTGAGTCTCTCAGCCTGTCAGTATACTCACTGTGAGTCTCTCTCAGCCTGTCAGTATACTCACTGTGAGTCTCTCAGCCTGTCAGTATACTCACTGTGAGTCTCTCAGCCTGTCAGTATACTCACTGTGAGTCTATCAGCCTGTCAGTATACTCACTGTGAGTCTCTCTCTCAGCCTGTCAGTATACTCACTGTGAGTCTCTCAGCCTGTCAGTATACTCACTGTAAGTCTCTCAGCCTGTCAGTATACTCACTGTGAGTCTCTCTCAGCCTGTCAGTATACTCACTGTGAGTCTCTCTCTCAGCCTGTCAGTATACTCACTGTGAGTCTCTCTCAGCCTGTCAGTATACTCACTGTGAGTCTCTCTCAGCCTGTCGGTATACTCACTGTGAGTCTCTCTCTCTCAGCCTGTCAGTATACTCACTGTGAGTCTCTCTCTCTCAGCCTGTCAGTATACTCACTGTGAGTCTCTCTCTCAGCCTGTCAGTATACTCACTGTAAGTCTCTCTCAGCCTGTCAGTATACTCACTGTGAGTCTCTCTCAGCCTGTCGGTATACTCACTGTGAGTCTCTCTCAGCCTGTCGGTATACTCACTGTGAGTCTCTCTCAGCCTGTCAGTATACTCACTGTGAGTCTCTCTCAGCCTGTCGGTATACTCACTGTGAGTCTCTCTCAGCCTGTCAGTATACTCACTGTGAGTCTCTCTCAGCCTGTCAGTATACTCACTGTGAGTCTCTCTCTCAGCCTGTCAGTATACTCACTGTGAGGTCTCTCTCTCAGCCTGTCAGTATACTCACTGTGAGTCTCTCTCAGCCTGTCAGTATACTCACTGTGAGTCTCTCTCAGCCTGGTCGGTATACTCACTGTGTGTCTCTCTCAGCCTGTCAGTATACTCACTGTGAGTCTCTCTCTCAGCCTGTCAGTATACTCACTGTGAGTCTCTCTCAGCCTGTCAGTATACTCACTGTGAGTCTCTCTCAGCCTGTCAGTATACTCACTGTGGGTCTCTCTCAGGCCTGTCGTATACTCACTGTGAGTCTCTCTCAGCCTGTCAGTATACTCACTGTGAGTCTCTCTCAGCCTGTCAGTATACTCACTGTGAGTCTCTCAGCCTGTCAGTATACTCACTGTGAGTCTCTCTCTCAGCCTGTCAGTATACTCACTGTGAGTCTCCTCAGCCTGTCAGTATACTCACTGTGAGTCTCTCTCAGCCTGTCAGTATACTCACTGTGAGTCTCTCTCTCAGCCTGTCAGTATACTCACTGTGAGTCTCTCTCTCAGCCTGTCAGTATACTCACTGTGAGTCTCTCTCTCTCAGCCTGTCAGTATACTCACTGTGAGTCTCTCTCTCAGCCTGTCAGTATACTCACTGTGAGTCTCTCTCTCTCAGCCTGTCAGTATACTCACTGTGAGTCTCTCAGGCCTGTCAGTATACTCACTGTGAGTCCTCTCTCAGCCTGTCAGTATACTCACTGTGAGTCTCTCTCTCTCAGCCTGTCAGTATACTCACTGTGAGTCTCTCTCAGCCTGTCAGTATACTCACTGTGAGTCTCTCTCTCTCAGCCTGTCAGTATACTCACTGTGAGTCTCTCAGCCTGTCAGTATACTCACTGTGAGTCTCTCTCAGCCTGTCAGTATACTCACTGTGAGTCTCTCTCAGCCTGTCAGTATACTCACTGTGAGTCTCTCTCTCAGCCTGTCAGTATACTCACTGTGAGTCTCTCTCAGCCTGTCAGTATACTCACTGTGAGTCTCTCTCAGCCTGTCGGTATACTCACTGTGAGTCTCTCAGCCTGTCAGTATACTCACTGTGAGTCTCTCTCAGCCTGTCAGTATACTCACTGTGAGTCTCTCAGCCTGTCAGTATACTCACTGTGAGTCTCTCTCAGCCTGTCAGTATACTCACTGTGAGTCTCTCAGCCTGTCAGTATACTCACTGTGAGTCTCTCAGCCTGTCAGTATACTCACTGTGAGTCTCTCAGCCTGTCGGTATACTCACTGTGAGTCTCTCTCAGCCTGTCGGTATACTCACTGTGAGTCTCTCTCAGCCTGTCGGTATACTCACTGTGAGTCTCTCTCTCTCAGCCTGTCAGTATACTCACTGTGAGTCTCTCAGCCTGTCAGTATACTCACTGTGAGTCTCTCTCTCAGCCTGTCAGTATACTCACTGTGAGTCTCTCTCTCTCAGCCTGTCAGTATACTCACTGTGAGTCTCTCTCAGCCTGTCAGTATACTCACTGTGAGTCTCTCTCTCAGCCTGTCAGTATACTCACTGTGAGTCTCTCTCTCTCAGCCTGTCAGTATACTCACTGTGAGTCTCTCAGCCTGTCAGTATACTCACTGTGAGTCTCTCAGCCTGTCAGTATACTCACTGTGAGTCTCTCTCTCTCAGCCTGTCAGTATACTCACTGTGAGTCTCTCAGCCTGTCAGTATACTCACTGTGAGTCTCTCTCAGCCTGTCAGTATACTCACTGTGAGTCTCTCAGCCTGTCAGTATACTCACTGTGAGTCTCTCAGCCTGTCAGTATACTCACTGTGAGTCTCTCAGCCTGTCAGTATACTCACTGTGAGTCTCTCTCAGCCTGTCAGTATACTCACTGTGAGTCTCTCAGCCTGTCAGTATACTCACTGTGAGTCTCTCAGCCTGTCAGTATACTCACTGTGAGCCTCTCAGCCTGTCAGTATACTCACTGTGAGTCTCTCAGCCTGTCAGTATACTCACTGTGAGTCTCTCTCTCTCAGCCTGTCAGTATACTCACTGTGAGTCTCTCTCTCTCAGCCTGTCAGTATACTCACTGTGAGTCTATCAGCCTGTCAGTATACTCACTGTGGGTCTCTCTCAGCCTGTCGGTATACTCACTGTGAGTCTCTCTCTCAGCCTGTCAGTATACTCACTGTGAGTCTCTCTCAGCCTGTCAGTATACTCACTGTGAGTCTCTCTCAGCATGTCAGTATACTCACTGTGAGTCTCTCAGCCTGTCAGTATACTCACTGTGAGTCTCTCACAGGCCTGTCAGTATACTCACTGTGAGTCTCTCAGCCTGTCAGTATACTCACTGTGAGTCTCTCAGCCTGTCAGTATACTCACTGTGAGTCTCTCAGCCTGTCAGTATACTCACTGTGAGCCTCTCAGCCTGTCAGTATACTCACTGTGAGCCTCTCAGCCTGTCAGTATACTCACTGTGAGTCTCTCTCTCTCAGCCTGTCAGTATACTCACTGTGAGTCTATCAGCCTGTCAGTATACTCACTGTGGGTCTCTCTCAGCCTGTCGGTATACTCACTGTGAGTCTCTCTCTCAGCCTGTCGGTATACTCACTGTGAGTCTCTCTCTCAGCCTGTCAGTATACTCACTGTGAGTCTCTCTCAGCCTGTCAGTATACTCACTGTGAGTCTCTCTCAGCCTGTCAGTATACTCACTGTGAGTCTCTCAGCCTGTCAGTATACTCACTGTGAGTCTATCAGCCTGTCAGTATACTCACTGTGAGTCTCTCAGCCTGTCAGTATACTCACTGTGAGTCTCTCAGCCTGTCAGTATACTCACTGTGAGTCTCTCAGCCTGTCAGTATACTCACTGTGAGTCTCTCTCAGCCTGTCAGTATACTCACTGTGAGTCTCTCAGCCTGTCAGTATACTCACTGTGAGTCTCTCAGCCTGTCAGTATACTCACTGTGAGTCTCTCTCAGCCTGTCAGTATACTCACTGTGAGTCTCTCTCAGCCTGTCAGTATACTCACTGTGAGTCTCTCAGCCTGTCAGTATACTCACTGTGAGTCTCTCAGCCTGTCAGTATACTCACTGTGAGTCTCTCAGCCTGTCAGTATACTCACTGTGAGTCTCTCAGCCTGTCAGTATACTCACTGTGAGTCTCTCAGCCTGTCAGTATACTCACTGTGAGTCTCTCAGCCTGTCAGTATACTCACTGTGAGTCTCTCAGCCTGTCAGTATACTCACTGTGAGTCTCTCAGCCTGTCAGTATACTCACTGTGAGTCTCTCAGCCTGTCAGTATACTCACTGTGAGTCTCTCTCAGCCTGTCAGTATACTCACTGTGAGTCTCTCTCAGCCTGTCAGTATACTCACTGTGAGTCTCTCAGCCTGTCAGTATACTCACTGTGAGTCTCTCTCAGCCTGTCAGTATACTCACTGTGAGTCTCTCTCTCAGCCTGTCAGTATACTCACTGTGAGTCTCTCAGCCTGTCAGTATACTCACTGTGAGTCTCTCAGCCTGTCAGTATACTCACTGTGAGTCTCTCAGCCTGTCAGTATACTCACTGTGAGTCTCTCAGCCTGTCAGTATACTCACTGTGAGTCTCTCTCAGCCTGTCAGTATACTCACTGTGAGTCTCTCTCAGCCTGTCAGTATACTCACTGTGAGTCTCTCAGCCTGTCAGTATACTCACTGTGAGCCTCTCAGCCCGTCAGTATACTCACTGTGAGTCTCTCAGCCTGTCAGTATACTCACTGTGAGTCTCTCTCTCTCAGCCTGTCAGTATACTCACTGTGAGTCTCTCTCTCTCAGCCTGTCAGTATACTCACTGTGAGTCTATCAGCCTGTCAGTATACTCACTGTGAGTCTCTCTCTCAGCCTGTCAGTATACTCACTGTGAGTCTCTCAGCCTGTCAGTATACTCACTGTGAGTCTCTCAGCCTGTCAGTATACTCACTGTGAGTCTCTCTCAGCCTGTCAGTATACTCACTGTGAGTCTCTCTCAGCCTGTCAGTATACTCACTGTGAGTCTCTCAGCCTGTCAGTATACTCACTGTGAGCCTCTCAGCCTGTCAGTATACTCACTGTGAGTCTCTCAGCCTGTCAGTATACTCACTGTAAGTCTCTCAGCCTGTCAGTATACTCACTGTGAGTCTCTCTCTCTCAGCCTGTCAGTATACTCACTGTGAGTCTCTCTCTCTCAGCCTGTCAGTATACTCACTGTGAGTCTATCAGCCTGTCAGTATACTCACTGTGGGTCTCTCTCAGCCTGTCGGTATACTCACTGTGAGTCTCTCTCTCAGCCTGTCAGTATACTCACTGTGAGTCTCTCTCAGCCTGTTAGTATACTCACTGTGAGTCTCTCTCAGCCTGTCAGTATACTCACTGTGAGTCTCTCTCAGCCTGTCAGTATACTCACTGTGAGTCTCTCAGCCTGTCAGTATACTCACTGTGAGTCTCTCAGCCTGTCAGTATACTCACTGTGAGTCTCTCAGCCTGTCAGTATACTCACTGTGAGTCTCTCAGCCTGTCAGTATACTCACTGTGAGTCTCTCAGCCTGTCAGTATACTCACTGTGAGCCTCTCAGCCTGTCAGTATACTCACTGTGAGCCTCTCAGCCTGTCAGTATACTCACTGTGAGTCTCTCTCTCTCAGCCTGTCAGTATACTCACTGTGAGTCTATCAGCCTGTCAGTATACTCACTGTGGGTCTCTCTCAGCCTGTCGGTATACTCACTGTGAGTCTCTCTCTCAGCCTGTCAGTATACTCACTGTGAGTCTCTCTCAGCCTGTCAGTATACTCACTGTGAGTCTCTCTCAGCCTGTCAGTATACTCACTGTGAGTCTCTCAGCCTGTCAGTATACTCACTGTGAGTCTATCAGCCTGTCAGTATACTCACTGTGAGTCTCTCAGCCTGTCAGTATACTCACTGTGAGTCTCTCAGCCTGTCAGTATACTCACTGTGAGTCTCTCAGCCTGTCAGTATACTCACTGTGAGTCTCTCTCAGCCTGTCAGTATACTCACTGTGAGTCTCTCAGCCTGTCAGTATACTCACTGTGTGTCTCTCAGCCTGTCAGTATACTCACTGTGAGTCTCTCTCAGCCTGTCGGTATACTCACTGTGAGTCTCTCTCAGCCTGTCAGTATACTCACTGTGAGTCTCTCAGCCTGTCAGTATACTCACTGTGAGTCTCTCAGCCTGTCAGTATACTCACTGTGAGTCTCTCAGCCTGTCAGTATACTCACTGTGAGTCTCTCAGCCTGTCAGTATACTCACTGTGAGTCTCTCAGCCTGTCAGTATACTCACTGTGAGTCTCTCAGCCTGTCAGTATACTCACTGTGAGTCTCTCAGCCTGTCAGTATACTCACTGTGAGTCTCTCAGCCTGTCAGTATACTCACTGTGAGTCTCTCAGCCTGTCAGTATACTCACTGTGAGTCTCTCAGACTGTCAGTATACTCACTGTGAGTCTCTCTCAGCCTGTCAGTATACTCACTGTGAGTCTCTCTCAGCCTGTCAGTATACTCACTGTGAGTCTCTCAGCCTGTCAGTATACTCACTGTGAGTCTCTCTCAGCCTGTCAGTATACTCACTGTGAGTCTCTCTCAGCCTGTCAGTATACTCACTGTGAGTCTCTCTCTCAGCCTGTCAGTATACTCACTGTGAGTCTCTCAGCCTGTCAGTATACTCACTGTGAGTCTCTCAGCCTGTCAGTATACTCACTGTGAGTCTCTCAGCCTGTCAGTATACTCACTGTGAGTCTCTCAGCCTGTCAGTATACTCACTGTGAGTCTCTCTCTCAGCCTGTCAGTATACTCACTGTAAGTCTCTCAGCCTGTCAGTATACTCACTGTGAGTCTCTCTCAGCCTGTCAGTATACTCACTGTAAGTCTCTCAGCCTGTCAGTATACTCACTGTAAGTCTCTCAGCCTGTCAGTATACTCACTGTAAGTCTCTCAGCCTGTCAGTATACTCACTGTGAGTCTCTCAGCCTGTCAGTATACTCACTGTGAGTCTCTCTCTCAGCCTGTCAGTATACTCACTGTGAGTCTCTCTCTCAGCCTGTCAGTATACTCACTGTGAGTCTCTCTCAGCCTGTCAGTATACTCACTGTGAGTCTCTCTCTCTCAGCCTGTCAGTATACTCACTGTGAGTCTCTCTCAGCCTGTCAGTATACTCACTGTGAGTCTCTCTCAGCCTGTCAGTATACTCACTGTGAGTCTCTCTCTCAGCCTGTCAGTATACTCACTGTGAGTCTCTCTCAGCCTGTCAGTATACTCACTGTGAGTCTCTCTCTCAGCCTGTCAGTATACTCACTGTGAGTCTCTCTCAGCCTGTCAGTATACTCACTGTGAGTCTCTCTCAGCCTGTCAGTATACTCACTGTGAGTCTCTCTCAGCCTGTCAGTATACTCACTGTGAGTCTCTCTCTCAGCCTGTCAGTATACTCACTGTGAGTCTCTCAGCCTGTCAGTATACTCACTGTGAGTCTCTCAGCCTGTCAGTATACTCACTGTGAGTCTCTCAGCCTGTCAGTATACTCACTGTGAGTCTCTCAGCCTGTCAGTATACTCACTGTGAGTCTCTCAGCCTGTCAGTATACTCACTGTGAGCCTTGGTGTTCCCTATTTTCCTCAGCCTTCCTCTCTCTATCTCCATCTTCTGATCCACTCACCCTTCTTTCTGCTGCAGCCTCATCATCCTCTTCCTCATTTTTGGGCTCCTCTTGAAATTGTATGACGCTGACACGATTGAGGTTCCCATCGGTCCAGCTGTCATCAGCGCTGTTCTGAAGCAGATTCTCTGCAGGGGACACAATTTAATATAAAGAACACAGTCTGGTGACAATATAAATACAATAACCTAATGCTAATGTGATTCTGAGCACTGTGCAAGTCCTTAGTTAAACAAGACCTGTGAGTGACAAGTGACATTACATGATTATATTGCTGCAATTACTTATATAGTTATGAACGGCGATAGAAAGAAAGACATCTCCTGGTGCAGCTATTAATTAAAGGGACATTGTACAATAGATTTTTCTTTGCATAAATGTTCTGTAGAAGATAAATTTATACAGCCATCTGAAAAAAAAAATGTAAAAATGTTTAGTTTTGCTTATTTTTAAATAACATTGTGCTGATTTTCAGACTCGTAACCAAGCCCCAAAGTGTTAGATGTATACTGATGTATACAGACTACTGCTGACTCCTGTTTGTCTAATGGGTCTTTTCATATGCAGGGGAGGGGGGAGTGTCTGCTGTTCCTGCTTTCACATCCCCTTTCACTGGGTGTCCCAGACTAACCTCATCAACAGAGCTAAATTGGGAGCTTCTAAGTAAGTTTTTAAAAGGTTTTACACAGGATTTTTATATCAGTATTTGCATATTCGTCTGTATAGCAGTGTCTATTACATGCAGTTATATTAAAATTAAATTGTTTTACATTTGTCATAGTGTAAGACCTTTAATCAGTTCTTGTATAACTATAAATGGCTTTGTAGTGGGATATGACAGAACGTGGGGCACCCTGTGCATAGGGTTGGTGGGGTCACTTTACAAAACTTAATTAGTTGCTGCTTCTTCACACACAATAGGATGTTAGGGTTTGATGCCGTTTATAACGATTGCGCAGGATGGTGATGAGCGATTACCCGGGAGGGTACCAGAGTCTCGCCATGTCACATGCGCAGCATCTATTACCTAAGCTGAGAGAGGGCTGCTGAGGCAGGAGGTAGCAGGTCAGCACTTTGGATCCAGTTTTCTCGTCATCTTCAGTCTGGAATTTGAGCATTGGTTGGGATTGGTTCTCAGCCAGCCACAGCGCCTTCAGATTGAGGTTTGTCAGAGCAAAAGGGAGGTTCAGCAGCCTAGAGCAGAGGCAAAACATCAGCAATAAATCAGCTTAAAAGGGACAGTCTACCAGACAATCCCTTTATTACCCATTCCCCAGTGTTGCATAACCAACACAGTTATAATAATATACTTTTTACCTCTGTGACTACCTTGTATCTAACCCTCTGCAGACTGCCCTTTATCTCAGTTATATTAATCTACTTTTTACCTCTGTGATTACCTTGTATCTAACCCTCTGCAGACTGCCCCTTATCTCAGTTATATTAATCTACTTTTTACCTCTGTGATTACCTTGTATCTAACCCTCTGCAGACTGCCCCCTTATCTCAGTTATATTAATATACTTTTTACCTCTGTGATTATCTTGTATCTAAGCCTCTGCAGACTGCCCCTTATCTCAGTTATATTAATATACTTTTTACCTCTGTGACTACCTTGTATCTAAGCCTCTGCAGACTGCCCCCTTATCTCAGTTATATTAATATACTTTTTACCTCTGTGATTACCTTGTATCTAAGCCTCTGCAGACTGCTCCTTATCTCAGTTATATTAATATACTTTTTACCTCTGTGATTACATTGTATCTAACCCTCTGCAGGCTGCTCCTTATCTCAGTTATATTAATATACTTTTTACCTCTTTGATGACCTTGTATCTAACCATCTGCAGACTGCCCCTTATCTCAGTTATATTAATATACTTTTTACCTCTTTGATGACCTTGTATCTAACCATCTGCAGACTGCTCCGTATCTCAGTTATATTAATATACTTTTTACCTCTTTGATGACCTTGTATCTAACCATCTGCAGACTGCCCCTTATCTCAGTTATATTAATATACTTTTTACCTCTTTGATGACCTTGTATCTAACCATCTGCAGACTGCCCCTTATCTCAGTTATATTAATATACTTTTTACCTCTTTGATGACCTTGTATCTAACCATCTGCAGACTGCCCCTTATCTCAGTTATATTAATATACTTTTTACCTCTTTGATGACCTTGTATCTAACCATCTGCAGACTGCCCCTTATCTCAGTTATATTAATATACTTTTTACCTCTTTGATGACCTTGTATCTAACCATCTGCAGACTGCTCCTTATCTCAGATATATTAATATACTTATTACCTCTGTGATTACCCTGTATCTAACCCTCTGCACACTGCCCCTTATCTCAGTTATATTAATATACTTATTACCTCTGTGATTACCCTGTATCTAACCCTCTGCAGACTGCCCCCTTATCTCAGTTATATTAATATACTTTTTACCTCTGTGATTACCTTGTATCTAAGCCTCTGCAGACTGCTCCTTATCTCAGTTATATTAATATACTTTTTACCTCTGTGACTACCTTGTATCTAAGCCTCTACAGACTGCTCCTTATCTCAGTTATATTAATATACTTTTTACCTCTGATTACCTTGTATCTAAGCCTCTGCAGACTGCTCCTTATCTCAGTTATATTAATATACTTTTTACCTCTGTGATTACCCTGTATCTTAGCCTCTGCAGACTGCTCCATATCTCAGTTATATTAATATACTTTTTACCTCTGTGATTTCCCTGTATCTAAGCCTCTGCAGACTGCCCCTTATCTCAGTTATATTAATATACTATTTACCTCTGTGATTACCTTGTATCTAAGCCTCTGCAGACTGCTCCTTATCTCAGTTATATTAATATACTTTTTACCTCTGTGATTACCTTGTATCTAACCCTCTGCAGACTGTCCCTTATCTCAGTTATATTAATATACTTTTTACCTCTGTGATTATCTTGTATCTAAGCCTCTGCAGACTGCCCCTTATCTCAGTTATATTAATATACTTTTTACCTCTGTGATTACCTTGTATCTAAGCCTCTACAGACTGCTCCTTATCTCAGTTATATTAATATACTTTTTACCTCTGTGATTACTTTGTATCTAAGCCTCTGCAGACTGCCCCTTTATCTCAGGGCTATTTTTAAACTTGCATTTTAACCAATCAGTGCTGGTTTTATGCATAACTCCACAAGAGTGAGCACAATGTTATCTATATGGTACATATGAACTAGCACTGTCTAGCTGTGAAAAACTGTCAAAATGCACTTAGATAAAGGTGGCATGTAGGGGCTTAAAAACAGGCAGAGAGTTAGAGTTTTAGACATCATAAAGTATATTAATAGAACAATGCTTGTTGTTTTAATTTAAAACAATAAAATAATGAAGCAGACTGTCTCTTTAAGTTGCACCTACAGCCAGAAGTGCTAACAATTTATAAGCTACATAAAGAGTCAGGTAGAAACGTGCCCAGGTGAAACGCGTTGGACCTCTACTTAAACGCTTTATGACAATTTTAGTATTTTTCCATAAAGTGTTTTGACTTTAGCACAGCTTGTAGGGCTTGTGCCAGTGAATCAGTTACCAATATCTAGGCTGCTCATGCTCACAGTCTTTTATATCTGTGCTGCCTGGTTATATATTCAGCACACCAGGTATATCTCTTGCATTGTTACAACATCTGTCTCCCGGTACCTGTTACCCGCCACGTCCAGCACATGAAGTTCAGTAGCATTGGCAAGTTCAGGGGGGAGGGAGCACAGCTGATTATCGCGCAAGGACAGCACATTAAGGTTGGAACAGCCTCCGATCTCGTTGGGCAGAGACAAGAGCCGATTCCGGTCAGCGTTCAGATTCGTCAGCTTGGTCAGATTTCCTATGGACTTAGGGAGACTCTAGGGACAGTAAGGGGAGATGAGAGGAACATCAGAGATACAAAACCAAGGAATAAAACAAGGAGAGAGAAGATTAGCAAGATGAGGACCAGATTACCGGAATGATGGGGAAATGGCAAACCACCTGGCTAATTTTACTACTAACAGGTTAAAATATTAAAGGCACATTGTACTCTAAAAGTTCTGCCCTTTAACGTGTTCCCAAAGGGCTGATTTAACCAGCTGGAGTGTTTTTAATTGTTTGCAAACTGTTCTTTTACCTTTATTTTATTCTTTTAAATAGCTGCTATTGCATATTAAAACCTCAACCTACACTAACATATAAATACTTACAGATATATTATCTGTAGAAAGGTTATGTAAACAAGAGACAATATAACTAATAAACCTCTTAATGGGGTAGGATGTTTGCATCTGAAATAGCGGGTTGTGCTCATTGAACCACCTAGCCATAATTTGCATTTCAATACCTATTAGGTCTTAAAATTAGAAATAATATAAGCCGTTCTGACCTTCCTTTATATGGCACGTCCTTGAGAACAATTAATTTAATAAACGAAAACAGCTACTTAAAACCCAAAATACGCATATGCATGACACATGTACACACACACCACGACGTGCGCACACACACCTAGAGACAGGTGCACATGCATGACACATGTACACACACACAGGGGGAGGTGCACAGCAGGACATGTGCACAATAACACCTACACATGTATACACACACCTTACTCACACACGCATGCACACACAGAGGGAGGTGCACAGCATGACACATACACACACACAGGGGGAGGTGCACAGCAGGACACGTACACACACACACACCACGACGTGCGCACACACACCTAGAGACAGGTGCACATGCATGACACACGTATACACACACACACACGTTACCGTCAGCAGGTTCTCAGTTAGTATAATCTCGCTCAGGTTCTCGCAGTCACCAACTGATTCTGTGAGCTGGGTGAGGCGGTTCTGATCTACCTTTAAAATAGACAACTGCTTAAGCTGACCTGAAAGGAAGAGAGAAGTTGTGAGCATAACAAGACCAGAGAGACGGGGGGGAGACAGGGGGGGTGAGAGAGAGGGGATGAGAGAGAGGGTGGGGGAGGGAAGAGGGTGAGAGAGAGGGTGGGGGGGGACAGGGTGAGAGAGAGGGTGGGGGGGGAAGAGGGTGAGAGAGAGGGTGGGGGGGGGAAGAGGGTGAGAGAGAGGGTGGGGGGGGGGGGGAGAGGGTGAGAGAGAGGGTGGGGGGGGGAAAGAGGGTGAGAGAGAGGGTGGGGGGGGGAAAGAGGGTGAGAGAGAGGGTGGGGGGGGGGAAGAGGGTGAGAGAGAGGGTGGGGGGGGGGGGGAAGAGGGTGAGAGAGAGGGTGGGGGGGGGGAAGAGGGTGAGAGAGAGGGTGGGGGGGGAAGAGGGTGAGAGAGAGGGTGGGGGGGGGGGAAGAGGGTGAGAGAGAGGGTGGGGGGGGGAAGAGGGTGAGAGAGAGGGTGGGGGGGGGGAAGAGGGTGAGAGATCGGGTGGGGGGGGGGAAGAGGGTGAGAGAGAGGGTGGGGGGGGGGAAGAGGGTGAGAGAGAGGGTGGGGGGGGGACAGGGTGAGAGAGAGGGTGGGGGGGGGGGGGAAGAGGGTGAGAGAGAGGGTGGGGGGGGAAGAGGGTGAGAGAGAGGGTGGGGGGGGGGAAGAGGGTGAGAGAGAGGGTGGGGGGGGGGAAGAGGGTGAGAGAGAGGGTGGGAGGGGAAGAGGGTGAGAGAGAGGGTGGGGGGGGGGGAAGGGGGTGAGAGAGAGGGTGGGGGGGGGGGGAAGAGGGTGAGAGAGAGGGTGGGGGGGGGAAGAGGGTGAGAGAGAGGGTGGGGGGGGGGAGAGGGTGAGAGAGAGGGTGGGGGGGGGAAGAGGGTGAGAGAGAGGGTGGGGGGGGGGACAGGGTGAGAGAGAGGGTGGTGGGGGGACAGGGTGAGAGGGAGGGTGGGGAGAGGGGGGTGGGAGAGGGCTGCAAGGTGCATGATTACGCGTGGGGGAGGGATGTGTACACTACAGGTGCAAGTGACGACTGCGCAGGACTGTATATATTGCAGGTGCAAGTGACTACTGCGCGCAGGGCTGTATATACTACAGGTGCAAGTAACGACTGCGCAGGACTGTATATACTACAGGTGCAAGTGACGACTGCGCGCTGGGCTGTATATACTACAGGTGCAAGTGACGACTGCGCAGGACTGTATATACTACAGGTGCAAGTGACTACTGCGCGCAGGACTGTATATACTACAGGTGCAAGTAACGACTGCGCAGGACTGTATATACTACAGGTGCAAGTAACGACTGCGCAGGACTGTATATACTACAGGTGCAAGTAACGACTGCGCAGGACTGTATATACTACAGGTGCAAGTAACGACTGCGCAGGACTGTATATACTACAGGTGCAAGTGACGACTGCGCGCTGGGCTGTATATACTACAGGTGCAAGTGACGACTGCGCAGGACTGTATATACTGCAGGTGCAAGTGACGACTGCGCACTGGACTGTATATACTACAGGTGCAAGTGACGACTGCGCGCTGGGCTGTATATATTGCAGGTGCAAGTGACGACTGCGCGCAGGACTGTATACACTACAGGTGCAAGTGACTACTGCGCGCAGGACTGTATACACTACAGGTGCAAGTGACTACTGCGCAGGACTGTATATACTACAGGTGCAAGTGACGACTGCGCGCAGGACTGTAAATACTACAGGTGCAAGTGACGACTGCGCGCTGGGCTGTATATACTACAGGTGCAAGTGATGACTGCGCAGGACTGTAAATACTACAGGTGTAAGTGACTGCGCGCTGGGCTGTATATACTACAGGTGCAAGTGACGACTGCGCGCTGGGCTGTAAATACTACAGGTGCAAGTGACGACTGCGCGCTGGGCTGTAAATACTACAGGTGCAAGTGACGACTGCGCGCTAGGCTGTATATACTACAGGTGCAAGTGACGACTGCGCGCTGGGCTGTAAATACTACAGGTGCAAGTGACGACTGCGCGCAGGACTGTATATACTACAGGTGCAAGTGACGACTGCGCGCAGGACTGTATATACTACAGGTGCAAGTAACGACTGCGCGCAGGACTGTATATACTACAGGTGCAAGTGACGACTGCGCGCAGGACTGTACACACTACAGGTGCAAGTGACGACTGCGCGCAGGACTGTACACACTACAGGTGCAAGTGACGACTGCGCGCTGGGCTGTATATACTACAGGTGCAAGTGACGACTGCGCGCAGGACTGTATATACTACAGGTGCAAGTGACGACTGCGCGCTGGGCTGTATATACTACAGGTGCAAGTGACGACTGCACGCTGGGCTGTAAATACTACAGGTGTAAGTGACGACTGCGCGCTGGGCTGTAAATACTACAGGTGCAAGTGACGACTGCGCGCAGGACTGTATATACTACAGGTGCAAGTGACGACTGCGCGCTGGGCTGTATATACTACAGGTGCAAGTGACGACTGCCCTGGGCTGTAAATACTACAGGTGCAAGTGACGACTGCGCGCTGGGCTGTAAATACTACAGGTGCAAGTGACGACTGCGCGCAGGACTGTAAATACTACAGGTGTAAGTGACGACTGCGCAGGACTGTATATACTACAGGTGCAAGTGACGACTGCGCGCAGGACTGTATATACTACAGGTGCAAGCGACGACTGCGCGCAGGACTGTATATACTACAGGTGCAAGTAACGACTGCGCGCAGGACTGTATATACTACAGGTGCAAGTGACGACTGCGCGCAGGACTGTATATACTACAGGTGCAAGTGACGACTGCGCGCTGGGCTGTATATACTACAGGTGCAAGTGACGACTGCGCGCAGGACTGTATATACTACAGGTGCAAGTGACGACTGCGCGCTGGGCTGTATATACTACAGGTGCAAGTGACGACTGCGCGCTGGGCTGTAAATACTACAGGTGCAAGCGACGACTGCGCGCAGGACTGTATATACTACAGGTGCAAGTGACGACTGCGCGCTGGGCTGTAAATACTATAGGTGCAAGTGACGACTGCGCGCTGGGCTGTATATACTACAGGTGTAAGTGACGACTGCGCGCTGGGCTGTAAATACTACAGGTGCAAGTGACGACTGCGCGCAGGACTGTATATACTACAGGTGCAAGTGACGACTGCGCGCTGGGCTGTAAATACTATAGGTGCAAGTGACGACTGCGCGCTGGGCTGTATATACTACAGGTGTAAGTGACGACTGCGCGCTGGGCTGTAAATACTACAGGTGCAAGTGACGACTGCGCGCAGGACTGTAAATACTACAGGTGCCTCGGAGTGTAGGACAGGAGACAATCACACTGACCGATTCCTGGGGGGGAGAGCGCTGAGCAGGTTCTGAGACAGCAGCAGATCCGTGAGGGACACAAGGCCACTGATCTCCGTGGGCAGCTGCTCCAGTTTGTTCTCAGACACATCAAGACAAACCAGACGACGGAGGTTTCCCAGCTCCTACAACAAACCAGCAAATATTACTCAGCTTCAGTAAGGAAACCCAATTCTGATTACATTAAAGTTAAAAAGTCATGAAAGTGCCGTTTTCTAGACAAACAAACAAAAAGTACAGCATATTCACGCCCACAGAACCTAGTATTGGCATTAACCCCTTAAGGACAGAGGTTTTCCCAGTAACCATGCTTAAATGACACAGCCATTTTGGCATTTTTGCTCACTATTAGTTTCACCTTAAAGGGACAGTGAAATCAAAATGACACTTTCATGATTCAGACAGAGCAGTCATTTTAAGCAACTTTCTAATTTACTCCTATTATCAATTTTTCTTTGATCTCTTGCTATCTTTATTTGAAAAAGCAGGAGCCGGCCCATTTTTGGTTCAGTACGCTGGACACTATTTGCTGATGGGTGGTTACATGCAGCCACCAATCAGCAAGCATTACCAAGGTGTTGAACCTAAAATGGGCCGGCTCCTAAACTTTCCTTTCTGCTTTTTCAAATAAAGATACCAAGAGATCGAAGAAAAATTGATAACAGGAGTAAATAAGAAGGTTGCTTAAAATCGCTGCTCTATCAGAATGACAGAAAATTTGGGTTTAGTGTCCCTTTAAAGGGACAGTGAAATCAAAATGTTCATAATTCAGATAGAGCAGCGATTTTAAATAACTTTCCAATTTACCTTTATCATAAAATGTGCTTTGTTCTCTTGTTTTCTTTGTTGAAAGCTAAACCTAGATAGGCTATATGCAAACTTCTAAGCCCTTGAAGGCCACCTCTTATCTCAGTGAATTCAGACAGTTTTGACAGCAGTTTTGTCTTATAGAGAACATTGTGCTCACTCCCTTTACGTGATTTATGAGTCAGCATTGATTGGCTAAAATGCAAGTTTGTCAAAATAACTGAGATAAGGGGGCTGTCTGCAGAGAATTAGATACAAGGTAAACACAGAGGTTTAAAGTGTATTAATATAACTGTGTGTTGGTTATGCGTAATAAAGGGATTATTCATATCTTTAAACAGAAATAATTCTGGAAAAGACTTTCCATTTAATTGTTTGCTCTCTAGTTAAGTGCAGAAATAATTATTATAGGTTGGGTATTTTTGTTTTTTTAAACAGAGAAACAATAAATAGGAATTTAATACTGAAAAATGGGTGGAAAATAGGGAAAAAAGCATTTATTGTTTGTTGTTGCAGATTTCCTTATAACCTTTAATACAAAACTAGTGACGATAAAGAAAAAGATCACCAAATAGATTTATTATGTTGTATACTCCATATGTAATTTATAGCAAATATAGGTCTGAACCAAGCAGAAAACAGAACTTATGTTTACCTGATAAATTTCTTTCTCCTACATTGGTGTGTCCGGTCCACTGCTTCATCCTTACTTGTGGGATATTCTCATTCCCTACAGGAAATGGCAAAGAGAGCACAACAGCAAAAGCTGTCCATATAGCCCCCCCTCTGGCTCCGCCCCCCAGTCATTCGACCGACGGTTAGGAGAAAAAGGAGAAACTATAAGGTGCAGTGGTGACTGTAGTGTACAGAAAATAAAAATTTTAAACCCGACTAAAAGCCAGGGCGGGCCGTGGACCGGACACACCGAAGGAGAAAGAAATTTATCAGGTAAGCATAAATTCTGTTTTCTCCTACATTGGTGTGTCCGGTCCACGGCTTCATCCTTACTTGTGGGAACCAATACCAAAGCTTTAGGACATGGATGAAGGGAGGGAACAAGTCAGGTAACCTAAACGGAAGGCACCACAGCTTGCAAAACCTTTCTCCCAAAAACAGCCTCCGAAGAAGCATAAGTATCGAATTTGTAAAATTTGGCAAAAGTATGCAGAGAAGACCAAGTCGCTGCCTTACAGATCTGTTCAACAGAAGCCTCGTTCTTGAAGGCCCATGTGGAAGCCACAGCTCTAGTAGAGTGAGCTGTAATTCGTTCAGGAGGCTGCCGTCCGGCAGTCTCATAAGCCAATCGGATGATGCTTTTCAGCCAAAAGGAAAGAGAGGTAGCAGTAGCTTTCTGACCTCTCCTCTTACCAGAATAGACGACAAACAAGGATGATGTCTGTCTGAAATCCTTTGTGGCTTCTAAATAGAATTTTAAAGCACAGACCACATCTAGGTTGTGTAACAAACGTTCCTTCTTCGAAACTGGACTCGGACACAGAGAAGGAACAACTATTTCCTGGTTAATATTCCTGTTGGAAACCACTTTTGGAAGAAAACCAGGCTTGGTATGTAAAACTACCTTATCTGTATGGAATACCAGATAGGGTGAAGTACACTGCAAAGCAGACAATTCAGAAACTCTTCTAGCAGAAGAAATAGCAACCAAAAACAGAACTTTCCAAGATAGTAACTTAATATCTATGGAATGTAAGGGTTCAAACGGAACCCCTTGAACTGAAAGAACCAAGTTTAGACTCCATGGAGGAGTCATAGGTCTGTAGACAGGCTTGATTCTGACTAACGCCTGTACAAACGCCTGTACATCTGGCACGGCTGCCAGACGTTTGTGCAACAAAACAGACAGAGCAGATATCTGTCCTTTTAGAGAACTAGCTGACAAACCTTTATCCAAACCCTCTTGGAGAAAGGAAAGTATCCTAGGAATTTTTATTTTACTCCAAGAGAATCCCTTGGATTCGCACCAACAGATATATTTTTGCCATATCTTATGGTAAATTTTCCTAGTCACAGGTTTTCTGGCCTGAACCAGAGTATCTATAACCAAATCTGAAAACCCACGCTTAGATAGAATCAAGCGTTCAATTTCCAAGCAGTCAGTTGCAGAGAGACTAGATTTGGATGTTCGAATGGACCTTGTACTAGAAGATCCTGCCTCAAAGGTAGATTCCATGGTGGAGCCGATTACATATTCACCAGGTCTGCATACCAAGTCCTGCGTGGCCATGCAGGAGCTATTAGAATCACCGAGGCCTTCTCCTGTTTGATCCTGGCTACAAGCCTGGGAAGAAGAGGGAACGGTGGAAACACATAAGCTAGATTGAACGACCAGGGCGCCACCAATGCATTCCACTAGTGTCGCCTTGGGATCCCTGGATCTGGACCCGTAGCGAGGAACCTTGGAGTTCTGACGAGACGCCATCAGATCCATATCTGGAGTGCCCCATAGTTGAGTTAACTGGGCAAAGACCTCCGGGTGAAGTTCCCACTCCCCCGGATGGAAAGTCTGCCGACTCAAATAATCCGCCTCCCAGTTGTCTACTCCTGGGATGTGAATTGCAGATAGATGGCAGGAGTGATCCTCCGCCCATTTGATGATCTTGGATACCTCTCTCATCTCCAAGGAACTCTTTGTTCCCCCCTGATGATTGATGTACGCTACAGTCGTCATGTTGTCCGACTGAAATCTTATGAATCTGGCCTTCCGCTAGTTGGGGCCAAGCCAGGAGCGCATTGAATATCGCTCTCAGTTCCAAAATGTTTATCGGGAGAAGAGACTCTTCCCGAGACCATAGACCCTGAGCTTTCAGGGAGTCCCAGACCGCGCCCCAGCCTAAGAGACTGGCGTCGGTCGTGACAATGACCCACTCTGGTCTGCGGAAACTCATTCCCTGAGACAGGTGATCCTGAGTCAACCACCAGAGGAGTGAGTCTCTGGTTACCTGGTCTACTTGAATCTGGGGAGACAAGTCTGCATAATCCCCATTCCACTGTTTGAGCATGCACAGTTGCAATGGTCTTAAATTAATTCGAGCAAAAGGAACCACGTCCATTGCTGCAACCATTAGTCCTATTACCTCCATGCACTGAGCTATGGAAGGCTGAAGAATAGAGTGAAGAACTCGACAAGCGTTTAGAAGCTTTAGCTTTCTGACCTCTGTCAGAAAAATCTTCATTTCCACAGAATCTATTATTGTTCCCAGAAAAGGAACCCTTGTGGACGGGGACAGGGAACTCTTTTCTATGTTCACCTTCCACCCGTGAGACCTGAGAAAGGCTAAAACAATGTCTGTATGAGCCCTTGCTTTGGAAAGGGACGACGCTTGGATTAGAATGTCGTCTAGATAAGGTGCTACAGCAATGCCCCTCGGCCTTAGGACCGCTAGAAGGGACCCTAGCACCTTTGTGAAAATTCTGGGAGCAGTGGCTAAACCGAATGGAAGAGCCACAAACTGGTAATGTTTGTCCAGAAAGGCGAACCTCAGGAACTGATGATGATCTTTGTGGATAGGAATATGCAGGTACGCATCCTTTAAGTCCACGGTAGTCATATATTGACCCTCCTGGATTGTTGGTAAAATCGTCCGAATGGTTTCCATTTTGAATGATGGAACTCTGAGGAATTTGTTTAGAATTTTTAAATCCAGAATTGGCCTGAAAGTTCCCTCTTTTTTGGGAACTACAAACAGGTTTGAGTAAATACCCAGACCTTGTTCCGCTGTTGGAACTGGGTGTATCACTCCCATCTGTAATAGGTCTCCTACGCAATGTAAGAATGCCTGTCTCTTTATCTGGTCTGAAGATAAGCGAGACATGTGGAACCTTCCCCTTGGAGGAAGTTCCTTGAACTCTAGAAGATACCCCTGAGAGACTATTTCTAGCGCCCAGGGATCCGGAACATCTCTTGCCCAAGCCTGAGCAAAGAGAGAAAGTCTGCCCACTACTAGATCCGGTCCCGGATCGGGGGCTACCCCTTCATGCTGTCTTGGTAGCAGCAGCAGGCTTCTTGGCCTGTTTACCCTTGTTCCAGCCTTGCAATGGTTTCCATGCTGGTTTAGGCTGGGAAGCGTTACCCTCTTGTCTAGAGGCTGCAGAGTTAGAAGCCAGTCCATTCCTGAAATTGCGAAAGGAACGAAAATTAGATTTGTTCTTAGCCTTGAAAGGCCTATCCTGTGGGAGGGCATGGCCCTTTCCCCCAGTGATGTCTGAAATAATCTCCTTCAATTCTGGCCCGAAAAGGGTCTTACCTTTGAAAGGAATATTAAGCAATTTTGTTTTGGACGACACATCCGCCGACCAAGATTTTAGCCAAAGCGTCCTGCGCGCCACTATTGCAAAACCTGAATTTTTCGCCGCTAATTTCGCCAATTGAAAAGCGGCATCCAAAATAAAGGAATTAGCCAACTTTAGTGCGTGAATTCTGTCCATGACTTCATCATATGGAGTCTCCTTTTGGAGCGAATTTACTAGTTCCTCGAACCAAAAAGACGCCGCCGTGGTGACAGGAATAATGCACGAAATTGGTTGAAGAAGGAAACCTTGCTGAACAAAAATCTTTTTAAGCAATCCTTCCAATTTTTTATCCATAGGATCTTTGAAAGCGCTACTGTCCTCTATAGGAGTAGTTGTGCGCTTGGCTAACGTTGAAACTGCCCCCTCTACCTTAGGGACCGTTTGCCATGCGTCCCTTCTGGGGTCGACAATGGGGAACATTTTCTTAAATATAGGAGGTGGAACAAAAGGTACACCTGGCTTCTCCCACTCCTTAGTCACTATGTCCGCCACCCTCTTGGGTATCGGAAAAGCATCAGCGTGCACTGGGACCTCTAAGAATTTGTCCATTTTGCACAACTTCTCTGGAATCACCAAAGAATCACAATCATCAAGAGTTGCTAGCACCTTCTTAAGCAGGGGGGCGCGGAGATGTTCTAGCTTAAAATTTAAATGCCACGATATCAGGTTCTGCCTGCTGAGAAATTTTTCCTGAATCAGAAATTTCTCCCTCAGACAGACCCTCCCTCACTGCCAACTCAGATTGATGTGAGGGTATAACAGATAAATTATCGTCAGCGCCTACTTGCTCATCCTCTGTATTTAAAACTGAGCAATCACGCTTTCTGGGAAATGCTGGCAGTTTGGATAAAAGAGTTGCTATAGAATTATCCATTACTGCTGTTAATTGCTGCATAGTAACAAGCATTGGTGCGCTAGATGTACTGGGTATCGCCTGCGCGGGCAAAGCTGGTATTGACACAGAAGGAGAGGATGATGAACTATCCCCACTAACTTTATTTGAAGAATCATCTTGGGCAACCTTATTAAATGTGACAGTACTGTCTTTACTTTGTTTGGACGCCATGGCACAATTTGCACATACATTTAAAGGGGGAACCACCTTGGCTTCCATACACACAGAACATATGCTATCTGAAGGTACAGACATGTTAGACAGATTTAGGCAGGCTATTAATGCAATAAAAACAAATTTAAACAAAACCGTTACTGTCTCTTTAAATAATAAAAAGAGCACACTTTATTTCTGAATGTTCGAAAAACTATCAAAGAAATATCCGATCTTTCTGAAATTTACACCCAGTGTCTTAATGCTTTGAAAGTATTGCACACCAAATTTCAACCGGAGCTAATAGTTTAATTTACCGGTTTAAACACACTACAGTCCCTGCCACAGACTTTGCTGCAGCTTTTACCTTCCTTAGGGGTTATTCACCACAGAAATAAGCCTTCCTGAGTCCTTTTCTCAGCCACAGGACCCTCTCACGTGAAGCTGCATGCACTGCATATGGAAAGTAACTGCGCAACTGAGGCGCGAAAATGAGGCCTCCTCCCTCTGCATACCAGAGTGAAGGGGCCTTTCTGACTAGATTAGGCGTCTAAACAACTGCCAGGCACAAATAAATGTTCCCAAAAGTGTTTCAAAGTTCACAAAACACTCCAATTGTCATATAATATGATAAAAACAAAGCATAGAGCCCAATTTATAAGCCTTAATTCTGTTACTGAGTCTAAGAAAATGGCTTACCGGTCCCATAAGGGAAAACTGACAGTCTTCTAGCATTACTGGGTCTTGTTAGAAAAAGACTGGTCAAACCTGAAGCAGATAAGTCTGCAAACTGTTCCCCCCAACTGAAGTTCTCTGGTTTCAACAGTCCTGTGTGGGAACAGCAATGGATTTTAGTTACTGTTGCTAAAATCATACTCCTCTTTTAACAGAAATCTTCATCACTTTCTGTTGTAGAGTAAATAGTACAAACCGGCACTATTTTAAAATAACAAACTCTTGAAAGAAGAAATAAAACTACAACTAACACCACATACTCTTTACCATCCCCGTGGAGATGCTACTTGTTCAGAGCGGCAAAGAGAATGACTGGGGGGCGGAGCCAGAGGGGGGGCTATATGGACAGCTTTTGCTGTGTGCTCTCTTTGCCATTTCCTGTAGGGGAAGAGAATATCCCACAAGTAAGGATGAAGCCGTGGACCGGACACACCAATGTAGGAGAAATAGCGCTGACACACAGAGTACAGGACTTAAAGGGAATTAAACTTGCATGATTCAGATAGATAATGTCATTTTAAGACACTTAAATTTACTTCTATGCTCTAATGTTCTTTGTTCTCTTGGTATCCCTTGTTGAAACAATGTGCACATATCCTACACTAGTGGGTGCTAACTGCTGATTGGTGTTGCACACATTTGTCTCTTGTGATTGGCTAACTAGATGTGTGCAGCTAACTCCAAGTAGTGCAATGCTACTCCTTCAGCAAAGGATAACAAGAGAATGAAGAAAGTTGGATAATAGAAGTAAATTGTAAAGTTGTCTGAAATTGTTCTATCCAAATCATGAAAGAAAATAATTGTGGGTGTTTCCTGTCCCTTTAAGGGCTAAAGACCAGCAATGTACCTTGAATAGTGCTGTCATTAAGGGGTTAAAATCACAGCAACGTTTCGGTTTTACTTCACGTTAATAAAAAAGGATTTTATTGAGAGGTGTTGTGGATATGTGATACGAGTGGTATGAGCAGCCCCCAGGGCTACACTGGCACCTGTAATACCTTTAAAGGGCTGCCGTTTACCTACAACGTAAATATAAAAAAGTCTAAAGAATCTAAATGTAGTAAATCAGTCTTACGTTCCACACCCAGTGCCAGCACCACGGAATAGATGGATTTAAAAACCTTTTACACAAAGCTAGTGGGAGTTCACATCAAGTTTACAAAATGTATCATTGGTCTGTGATTATTAAGTCCTATAACAGAGGGTAACTATCCTGCACAAGCGGGAACAGGGGGGCAACTATCCTGCACAAGCGGGAACAGGGGGCAACTATCCTGCACAGGAGGGAACAGAGGGTAACTATCCTGCACAAGCGGGAACAGGAGGCAACTATCCTGCACAAGCGGGAACAGGGGGCAACTATCCTGCACAGGAGGAAACAGAGGGTAACTATCCTGCACAGGAGGGAACAGAGGGTAACTATCCTGCACAGGAGGGAACAGAGGGTAACTATCCTGCACAGGAGGAAACAGAGGGTAACTATCCTGCACAGGAGGAAACAGAGGGTAACTATCCTGCACAGGAGGAAACAGAGGGTAACTATCCTGCACAGGAGGGAACAGAGGGTAACTATCCTGCACAGGAGGGAACAGGGGGTAACTATCCTGCACAGGAGGGAACAGAGGGTAACTATCCTACACAGGAGGGAACAGAGGGTAACTATCCTACACAGGAGGGAACAGAGGGTAACTATCCTGCACAGGAGGAAACAGAGGGTAACTATCCTGCACAGGAGGGAACAGGGGGTAACTATCCTGCACAGGAGGAAACAGAGGGTAACTATCCTGCACAGGAGGAAACAGAGGGTAACTATCCTGCACAGGAGGAAACAGAGGGTAACTATCCTGCACAGGAGGAAACAGAGGGTAACTATCCTGCACAGGAGGAAACAGAGGGTAACTATCCTGCACAGGAGGAAACAGAGGGTAACTATCCTGCACAGGAGGAAACAGAGGGTAACTATCCTGAACAGGAGGGAACAGAGGGTAACTATCCTGCACAGGAGGGAACAGGGGGTAACTATCCTGCACAGGAGGGAACAGGGGGTAACTATCCTGCACAGGAGGGAACAGAGGGTAACTATCCTGCACAGGAGGGAACAGGGGGTAACTATCCTGCACAGGAGGGAACAGGGGGTAACTATCCTGCACAGGAGGGAACAGGGGGTAACTATCCTGCACAGGAGGGAACAGAGGGTAACTATCCTGCACAAGCGGGAACAGGGGGCAACTATCCTGCACAAGCGGGAACAGAGGGTAACTATCCTGCACAGGAGGGAACAGGGGGTAACTATCCTGCACAGGAGGGAACAGGGGGTAACTATCCTGCACAGGAGGGAACAGGGGGTAACTATCTTTCACAAGCGGGAACAGGGGGCAACTATCCTGCACAAGCGGGAACAGAGGGTAACTATCCTGCACAGGAGGGAACAGAGGGTAACTATCCTGCACAGGAGGGAACAGAGGGTAACTATCCTGCACAAGTGGGAACAGAGGGTAACTATCCTGCACAAGAGGGAACAGAGGGTAACTATCCTGCACAAGAGGGAACAGAGGGTAACTATCCTGCACAAGCGGGAACAGAGGGTAACTATCCTGCACAGGAGGGAACAGAGGGTAACTATCCTGCACAAGAGGGAACAGAGGGTAACTATCCTGCACAAGCGGGAACAGAGGGTAACTATCCTGCACAAGAGGGAACAGAGGGTAACTATCCTGCACAAGAGGGAACAGAGGGTAACTATCCTGCACAAGCGGGAACAGAGGGTAACTATCCTGCACAAGAGGGAACAGAGGGTAACTATCCTGCACAAGCGGGAACAGAGGGTAACTATCCTGCACAAGCGGGAACAGAGGGTAACTATCCTGCACAAGCGGTAACAGAGGGTAACTATCCTGCTCACACTAAGCTCATGTCAAATGTAAAATGCTATTCTGATTACACAGCGCCCTCTGTATGACTGAAGTGTCCTCGTGTCTCACCGGAGGCAGCGCAGACAGTTGGTTCCGGTCCAGCCACAGCTCCCGTAGGTTGGGTAAAGCTCCCAATGTGTCCGGCTGAGGAGAAAGCAGAACATTGTGTAAATGTAGCGCTAATGCCGGCTGGGAGTACGACAATTACAGATATCAGCATCAAATGCGCAGTGCACAGATATTTACCATTGAAGAGATGGGATCTTTAACTTTTACATTCAGTGTAAGAGTCCATGGCCTGGTGTCTCTTAGTGAGAGGCAGCCTATTGTAAAACTCTTTATCCCTTAATGTGTTTGCAATGGCTAGTTATACTAGCGGCAGAGTATACAATCTATGAGAAATTGCTTTGTTTGGTTTATTTACGTATATGAAATAGCTGATTATAATCTTTGAAACTACAATCCATTAAAATGGGTTCAGTCTGCAGGGAAACTAAATAACTATTTTTATTACTGTCTGTACACATATACATGCCTATTATATTATCTATATCTGTATACCAAATCCCATACTTAGAGAAAAATGAAAAATTTACATTTTATTTCTTATCTCTTCTACCTCCAACTGGGATTGTACTTGCTATGTTTACACAGCTCTTCTATAGGCAATGCTTAAGTATAAGACGAAAAAATCCTATAGTAGGAAAGAAGAGGCGCCTCTTCTTTCCTGCTATAGGATTTTTTCGTCTGATATCGTTTCCACTGAGAGAGCAGCCGTGGACATCTGATTGCTATCAAGGAAAAGGACTGTGATTGTTGCAGCGCACCTCTGTAGAGTGGTTTATCATTCTATTTGTTCCTAATGCTTAAGTATATAAGCTTTCTGTATAGGTAGGTATACAACAGGCAAAATACTCCATATACAACCCTCTGACAAGACCCTGCACTCTGAGACCCCTCTCACTGAAGAATCATATGCACATCTTCATTCTACACCTTGCTCCGTTGGAGGCAAAGACAAGACTGATTAACCAGTGAGGTGGGAGAGGTTTTATAGAGTTCTTGGGGTTTGGGAATCTTTGTCTCCTCCTAGTGGTAGGGAAGAGTAATTCCCAGGAGTAATGGATCGTTGACTCTCACCATCTGTATGAAAGAAAGAACATATCTAAGACTTCCGATTCTTTTCTCATCAGACCGATCTGCTATTTATGTCTCAGACCCATCTATGGGAGACATTATGTTACTGCTACACAGGAAACAGCCTCTCTCTTCTACTGAGCATTTAGTGCACATCTAATAAACATAACCTCACTGTCTGCATCATCCGGATATAAGGAAATGGGTCAGCCATGTGTCCTTTTTCAGGCTTGAGCTAAATAAAGTTCTTGCGCCATAGAAACAGGTCAGTTTTGTAAATACAAAGTTTCTCATTTTAACAAAGAGGAAATTTCCTGTTATTATAATTTTAGCTTTTAATGGGGTGAATACAGGAAAGACACTATCTTCTGACATGATTCTAGCTTGCATTATAGCCGGCATCATGTCCCCAAGATAAGTTACTTCTGTGTGATCCTTACCAGAAGCTGTAGGTCATTGCTTCCCAGATCAAGTTGCTCCAACTTAACAAGAAATGACAGAGACCTGCAAGAGAGGAAGTAAAACAATCACACAGGCCCGGCGGTGTCTTACAGGGTGGACAGAACTGATGGTTCTTGTAAAGATTTACATAAGGAGGGGATGCTATTGATGGCTACGAACAATTGTTAAGGCATATTGTTACAAGAAGCACACTGGGGAGGGCATGTCGCTGTAACGTGGTTATACTGGTGAGGGGATGTTACTGCCAGGAGCACACTAAGGAGGGCATGTCTGTGTAACGTGGTTATACTGGTGAGGGGATGTTACTGCCAGGAACACACTAAGGAGGACATGTCGCTGTAAGGTGGTTATACTGGTGAGGGGATGTTACTGCCAGGAAAACACTAAGGAGGGCATGTCGCTGTAACGTGGTTATACTGGTGAGGGGATGTTACTGCCAGGAGCACACTAAGGAGGACATGTCGCTGTAAGGTGGGTATACTGGTGAGGGGATGTTACTGCCAGGAGCACACTAAGGAGGGCATGTCTGTGTAACGTGGTTATACTGGTGAGGGGATGTTACTGCCAGGAACACACTAAGGAGGACATGTCGCTGTAAGGTGGGTATACTGGTGAGGGGATGTTACTGCCAGGAAAACACTAAGGAGGGCATGTCGCTGTAAGGTGGGTATACTGGTGAGGGGATGTTACTGCCAGGAAAACACTAAGGAGGGCATGTCGCTGTAAGGTGGGTATACTGGTGAGGGGATGTTACTGCCAGGAACACACTAAGGAGGGCATGTCGCTGTAAGGTGGGTATACTGGTGAGGGGATGTTACTGCCAGGAAAACACTAAGGAGGGCATGTCGCTGTAAGGTGGGTATACTGGTGAGGGGATGTTACTGCCAGGAACACACTAAGGAGGGCATGTCGCTGTAAGGTGGTTATACTGGTGAGGGGATGTTACTGCCAGGAACACACTAAGGAGGGCATGTCGCTGTAAGGTGGATATACTGGTGAGGGGATATTACTGCCAGGAGCACACTAAGGAGGGCATGTCGCTGTAACGTGGGTATACTGGTTAGGGGATGTTACTGCCAGGAGCACACTAAGATGGGCATGTCTGTGTAAGGTGGGTATACTGGTGCAGGGATGTTACTGCCAGGAACACACTAAGGAGGGCATGTCGCTGTAAGGTGGGTATACTGGTGAGGGGATGTTACTGCCAGGAGCACACTAAGGAGGGCATGTCTGTGTAAGGTGGGTATACTGGTGAGGGGATGTTACTGCCAGGAGCACACTAAGGAGGGCATGTCTGTGTAAGGTGGGTATACTGGTGAGGGGATGTTACTGCCAGGAACACACTAAGGAGGGCATGTCGCTGTAAGGTGGGTATACTGGTGAGGGGATATTACTGCCAGGAGCACACTAAGGAGGGCATGTCGCTGTAACATGGGTATACTGGTTAGGGGATGTTACTGCCAGGAGCACACTAAGATGGGCATGTCTGTGTAAGGTGGGTATACTGGTGCAGGGATGTTACTGCCAGGAACACACTAAGGAGGGCATGTCTGTGTAAGGTGGGTATACTGGTGAGGGGATGTTACTGCCAGGAGCACACTAAGGAGGGCATGTCTGTGTAAGGTGGGTATACTGGTGAGGGGATGTTACTGCCAGGAGCACACTAAGGAGGGCATGTCTGTGTAAGGTGGGTATACTGGTGAGGGGATGTTACTGCCAGGAGCACACTAAGGAGGGCATGTCTGTGTAAGGTGGGTATACTGGTGAGGGGATGTTACTGCCAGGAGCACACTAAGAAGGGCATGTCGCTGTAAGGTGGGTATACTGGTGAGGGGAAGTTACTGCCAGGAACACACTAAGGAGGGCATGTCTGTGTAAGGTGGGTATACTGGTGCAGGGATGTTACTGCCAGGAGCACACTAAGGAGGGCATGTCTGTGTAAGGTGGGTATACTGGTGAGGGGATGTTACTGCCAGGAACACACTGGGGAGGGCATGTCTGTGTAAGGTGGGTATACTGGTGAGGGGAAGTTACTGCCAGGAGCACACTGGGGAGGGCATGTCTGTGTAAGGTGGGTATACTGGTGAGGGGAAGTTACTGCCAGGAGCACACTAAGGAGGGCATGTCGCTGTAAGGTGGGTATACTGGTGAGGGGATGTTACTGCCAGGAACACACTGGGGAGGGCATGTCTGTGTAAGGTGGGTATACTGGTGCAGGGATGTTACTGCCAGGAACACATTGAGGAGAGAATTAGTGCATATTCTTGTACAGTGGGCAGTGCCAGTAACACACTGAACTGGTTTGAGCAGGAAGCACGCTGGGCCAAATGGAGCCGGGTGGCAGAAGATACTTACGAAGGAACAGATTTCAGGAGGTTCTCTCGTAACTCCAGCGTTACCAGATTTGCCAGACTGATGGGGGGAAAGAAAAAAGGAGATTTTTTTTTTACAGAATAAAGACTGAGCACAATCTACCAGGCACAAAGCAGCATTACTGTGCCATGTATAGGCTGCTAGGGCACGGACACTTACTTCCCAATGTCACTGGGCAGGGTCTGCAGGGAGACATCATTAAGTGCCAGATGTGCCAGGCTGCGCAGCTGGGTAAATCCATCAGGAAGTCTGAAATAGAAGCAAACAGAGCAGCACAAATTAGTGGTACACGTCACGTGGTGTATAAGCATATATGGCTGTGTTTGTGTAGCTCTGCACCGTGTCACATGTGACAACCGCGACATTCTACCCAGTGATGATGGTCTGAGCTTTATTGCACACACAGCAATGTACCATTTTATGCTACTGTAAAACGCTCCATAAATCCGTACAACACATAATAACCACAAATCTTATTGAGAAACTGTGCCACTAATTGTGCTCACTGGGCTTCCTTATTAGCACTACAGCCATGTCGCGCTCCTGCGCCTCTGCATCTATTGCCGGCCATGTCGCGCTCCTGCGCCTCTGCATCTATTGCCGGCCATGTCGCGCTCCTGCGCCTCTGCATCTATTGCCGGCCATGTCGCGCTCCTGCGCCTCTGCATCTATTGCCGGCCATGTCGCGCTCCTGTGCCTCTGCATCTATTGCCGGCCATGTCGCGCTCCTGCGCCTCTGCATCTATTGCCGGCCATGTCGCGCTCCTGCGCCTCTGCATCTATTGCCGGCCATGTCGCGCTCCTGCGCGTCTGCATCTATTGCCGGCCATGCCGCGCTCCTGTGCGTCTGCATCTATTGCCGGCCATGCCGCGCTCCTGTGCGTCTGCATCTATTGCCGGCCATGCCGCGCTCCTGTGCGTCTGCATCTATTGCCGGCCATGCCGCGCTCCTGTGCGTCTGCATCTATTGCCGGCCATGCCGCGCTCCTGTGCGTCTGCATCTATTGCCGGCCATGCCGCGCTCCTGTGCGTCTGCATCTATTGCCGGCCATGCCGCGCTCCTGTGCGTCTGCATCTATTGCCGGCCATGCCGCGCTCCTGTGCGTCTGCATCTATTGCCGGCCATGCCGCGCTCCTGTGCGTCTGCATCTATTGCCGGCCATGCCGCGCTCTTGTGCGTCTGCATCTATTGCCGGCCATGCCGCGCTCTTGTGCGTCTGCATCTATTGCCGGCCATGCCGCGCTCTTGTGCGTCTGCATCTATTGCCGGCCATGCCGCGCTCTTGTGCGTCTGCATCTATTGCCGGCCATGCCGCGCTCTTGTGCGTCTGCATCTATTGCCGGCCATGCCGCGCTCTTGTGCGTCTGCATCTATTGCCGGCCATGCCGCGCTCTTGTGCGTCTGCATCTATTGCCGGCCATGCCGCGCTCTTGTGCGTCTGCATCTATTGCCGGCCATGCCGCGCTCTTGTGCGTCTGCATCTATTGCCGGCCATGCCGCGCTCTTGTGCGTCTGCATCTATTGCCGGCCATGCCGCGCTCTTGTGCGTCTGCATCTATTGCCGGCCATGCGAACGCACAGCACCAAAGCACTTTGTTACCCTCAATAAAGTCATAATGCTGAAATCACTGACAGTAAATACTTTTATAGCTGTTCAGTAGACAGTGCTCTTCTGCCACCATTGCCTGAGCGCTAAGAATTATAATGCACAGTTCTAGCAAATGCAATTAGGCACACTGAACGTACAGACGAACCCTGCTTGTGGCAATTACAGAACAATTAGATAACGTGGCACACTGAACATACAGACGAACCCTGCTTGTGGCAATTACATAACCATTAGATAACGTGGCACACTGAACGTACAGACGAACCCTGCTTGTGGCAATTACATAACAATTAGATAACGTGGCACACTGAACGTACAGACGAACCCTGCTTGTGGCGGTTACATAACAATTAGATAACGTGGCACACTGAACGTACAGACGAACCCTGCTTGTGGCAATTACATAACAATTAGATAACGTGGCACACTGAACATACAGACGAACCCTGCTTGTGGCGGTTACATAACAATTAGATAACGTGGCACACTGAACGTACAGACGAACCCTGCTTGTGGCAATTACATAACAATTAGATAACGTGGCACACTGAACGTACAGACGAACCCTGCTTGTGGCAATTACATAACCATTAGATAACGTGGCACACTGAACGTACAGACGAACCCTGCTTGTGGCAATTACATAACCATTAGATAACGTGGCACACTGAACGTACAGACTAACCCTGCTTCTGGCGGTTACATAACCATTAGATAACGTGGCACACTGAACGTACAGACGAACCCTGCTTGTGGCGGTTACATAACCATTAGATAACGTGGCACACTGAACGTACAGACGAACCCTGCTTGTGGCGGTTACATAACCATTAGATAACGTGGCACACTGAACGTACAGACGAACCCTGCTTGTGGCGGTTACATAACCATTAGATAACGTGGCACACTGAACGTACAGACGAACCCTGCTTGTGGCAATTACATAACCATTAGATAACGTGGCACACTGAACGTACAGACGAACCCTGCTTGTGGCAATTACATAACCATTAGATAACGTGGCACACTGAACGTACAGATGGACCCTGCTTGTGGCAATTACATAACCATTAGATAACGTGGCACACTGAACGTACAGACGAACCCTGCTTGTGGCAATTACATAACCATTAGATAACGTGGCACACTGAACGTACAGACGAACCCTGCTTGTGGCAATTACATAACCATTAGATAACATGGCACACTGAACGTACAGATGAACCCTGCTTGTGGCAATTACATAACCATTAGATAACGTGGCACACTGAACGTACAGACGAACCCTGCTTGTGGCAATTACATAACCATTAGATAACGTGGCACACTGAACGTACAGACGAACCCTGCTTGTGGCAATTACATAACCATTAGATAACGTGGCACACTGAACGTACAGACGAACCCTGCTTGTGGCAATTACATAACCATTAGATAACGTGGCACACTGAACGTACAGACGAACCCTGCTTGTGGCAATTACATAACCATTAGATAACGTGGCACACTGAACGTACAGATGAACCGGGTAGGGGATATTTCCAGTTGCTGCAACCATAAAAGATATTAATTTATCTGACAGACTAAAAGAAATTAGAATTTTTTTTTAGAAAAAATGTGGTTGACAGTGGTGGGAAAGTGCAGGCGCTGAACAGGTTAACATTGCACTAAGTGCCTTAGAAATATACTGGTTCTTAGTTATACAGTGCAGCATAGTATCAGAAGCCTGCAGTTCATAATAACCACCACAAGGGTGAGCTGTATCTCTAGCTAAAGAGACATAACTCACATTTTTTCTTTTCAATTAAAGAGATAATTTTAACAGTGATTATACTTAAATTTAACATCAAGCTTTATTTTGTTCATTTTATGTCCATCTAGTTTTTCCCTGTCTGGAAACAGGTAACGCTCCAAGCTTCTTGCCCAGGAACCGTTAGGCTACACTTCCCTGCCCAGAAGCCCAGAAGCCCACTAGCCTGCCGTTACAATCCTAGGAGCTACTATCCTACCATTCCATTCCCGAGCCACAAGCCTACCATTCCCTGCACTCAGAAACCCGGTAGCCTACCCATTCCATGCCTAGGAGCTGCTAGCATACCATTCCATGCTCAGGAGTCCGCTAGCCTACCATTCCCTGCGCTCAGAAACCCGGTAGCCTACCATTCCATGCCTAGGAGCTGCTAGCCTACCATTCCATGCTTAGGAGTCCGCTAGCCTACCATTCCCTGCGCTCAGAAACCCGGTAGCCTACCATTCCATGCCTAGGAGCTGCTAGCCTACCATTCCATGCTTAGGAGTCCGCTAGCCTACCATTCCATGCCCAGAAGCCCACTAGCCTACCATTCCATGCCCAGAAGCCCACTAGCCTACCATTCCATGCCCAGAAGCCCACTAGCCTACCATTTCCTGCGCCCAGGAGCCCACTAATCTACCATTTAATGCCCAGGAGCACGCTAGCCTACCATTCCATGCCCAGGAGCTGCTAGCCTACCCTTTTCTCTGCCAAGAATCCCACTAGCCTACCATTCCATGCCCAGGAGCAGCTAGCCTATCATTCCCTGCGCCCAGAAGCCCACTAGCCTACCATTCCATGCCCAGGAGCACACTAGCCTACCATCCCATGCCCAGGAGCACACTAGCCTACCATCCCATGCCCAGGAGCACACTAGCCTACCATCCCATGCCCAGGAGCACACTAGCCTACCATCCCATGCCCAGGACAACACTAGCCTACCATCCCATGCCCAGGAGCACACTAGCCTACCATCCCATGCCCAGGAGCACACTAGCCTACCATCCCATGCCCAGAAGCCCACTAGCCTACCATGCAGAGGAGCACGATGGCAATAAGGTATGATACTGTGGGACCTCCGAGCAATACATGTCTCTAGGTACCATTATATGTAGGATTATAAACGGGGAGTAGAAAGTGCTGCAGAATCTGTTGTCACTACATATACATAATGATAATGAGAAAAAGAAAACAGAAAGAGCAAAAACAAATTATGTTTACCTGATAATTGAATTTCCTTCTGTATGATGAGAGTCTGCAGCATCATTCCTTACTGTTGGGAAATACTGAACCTGGCCATAAGGTTGAGGCAAAGACACCCCAGCCAAAGGCTTAAATACTCCCCCTACTTCCCTCATATCCCAGTCATTCTGCCAAGGGAATAAGGAACAGTAGGAGAAATATCAGGGTATAAATGGTGCCGGACGAGAAAAACACATTTTGGTCAGCCCATCGTAGTACACGGGCAGGGGCCATGGACTCTCCTCATACAGAAGGAAATTAAATTATCAAGTAAGCATAATTTATGTTTTCCTTCTTAATATGAGGAGAGTCCAGGGCATCATTCCTTACTGTTAGTAATACTATACCCAAGCTCTAGAGGACACTGAATGATAACGGGAGGGGTAAAAGAAAAGGCAGACCCTAATCTGAGGGCACCACAGCCTGCAACACCTGTCTCCCAAAAAGTATGTAAGGAGGACCAGGTAGCCGCCTTACAAATCTGATCCATAGAGGCCTCGTTCTTGAAGGCCCAAGAGGAAGCCACCACTCTAGTGGAATGAGGCGTAATCCTCTGAGGAAGTCTAAATCCTCGTAAGCTAAGCGTATAAAACCACTCAACCAAAAAGATAAGGAAGTCGAAGAGGTCTTCACTTTCCAGAGTAGATAACAAACAAGGAAGAAGTTTGTCTAAAATCCTTGGTAGCTTGAAGATAAAACTTCATAATCTGGATGTTGTTCGAGCTTTGAAGTAAACGTTCCTTCGAAGAAGAAGGATTAGGACACAAGGAAGGAACCACAATCTCCTGATTGATGTTACGATCAGACACCACCTTAGGAAGAAAACCCAAGAGGGTATGTAGGACAGCCTTATCAGAGTGAAAACACCAGATAAGGAGGCTCACATTGCAAGGCAGCCATTTCAGAAACCCTGCGTGTGCCAACGCAATAGCCAATAGAAAAAGAACCTTCCAGGACAACAATTTAATGTCAACTGAATACATAGGCTCACTCAGAGCCCGTTGCGAAAATTAAAGAACAAGATTCAAACTCCAAGGTGGAGCATTAGATCTAAACACAGGTCTGATCCTGATCAGAGCCTTAATGAAGGATTGCACGTCAGGAAGCTCTACGAGCCTCTTGTGCAGCAAAACAGAAAGGGCTGAAATCTGTCCCCTCAGGGAACTGGCAGAAAGGCCCTTCTGGAGAAAGGAAAGAATTCTGGCAGCCTTGACCTTATGCCAGGCGAAACCACGCTCTTCACACCAGAATAAGTAAGCTCTCCACACCTTATGATAGATGCAACGAGTAACAGGCTTACAAGATTGAACGAGAGTGTCAATAACCCTCTCAGAGAAACCTCTCTTGGATAAGACTAAGCGTTCAAACTCCACGCAGTCAGCCTCAGAGAATCTAGATTTTGATGAACAAAAATGACCCTGTTCCAGCAGATCCCTAGGTAGCTTCCATGGAGGAGATGAGGACATCCCCACTAGATCCGCGAACCACATCCTTCGCGATCACGATCCTTCGTATCACTGATGCCTGCTCCTGCTTGATGCGGGCCACTACACGAGGGAGAAGTGGTAACAGCGGAAAAATGTAAATTAGATTGAACCTCCAAGGCACTGCTAATGTATCTATTAGTTCCGCCTGAGGATCCCTGGACCGCAACCCATACCTGGGTAGCTTGGAATTGAACCAGGAAGCCATGAGATTTAGCTCCGGCGTCCCCCATCTGTTGCAAATCCCTGCAAACACCTCGGGATGGAGAGACCATTCCCCCAGATGAAAGGATTGTCTGCTGAGGAAATCCGCTTCCCAGTTGTCCACACCCGGAATGTGGATCGCTGACAGCGAGTAGTTGTGGGACTCCGACCACTCTAGAATCCGAGATACTTCCCTCATTGCTAGGGAGCTCCTCGTTCCCCCCTGATAATTGATGTAAGCCACCGACGTTATGTTGTCTGATTGGAATCTGATAAACTGGGACAACCCCGGAAGAGGCCAAGCCTTCAGAGCATTGATGATCGCTCAAAGTTCCAAAATATTGATCAAGAGGAGGGATTCCTCCAGAGTCCATAGGCCCAGTACCTTCCTGGCACCCCAAACAGTTCCCCATCCTGAGAGACTTGCGTCCGTAGTCCCTTGGAGCAGGTGATCTGGACAGAGCCACCAGGTTGTCCAGATAAATCTGTTGAGACAGATCCGAATGATCGCCATTCCACTGTCTCAGCATGCACAACTGAAGTGGTCTGAGATTGAATCCGGCAAAAGGAATGATGTCCATTCTGGACACCATGAGACCAATCACCTCCATACACCGAGCCACAGAAAGTCTTAAGGAGGTCTGGAGGGCAAGACAAGCAGAGGTTAGCTTGCAACGTCTCTGGTCTGTAAAGAA
The DNA here is from genome assembly GCF_027579735.1 of Bombina bombina. NCBI lineage: Eukaryota > Metazoa > Chordata > Amphibia > Anura > Bombinatoridae > Bombina > Bombina bombina. Next base: position 1,151,306,395 of record NC_069503.1, on the reverse strand, counting down.
TATCCTCATAGATATGGAGTCTATTATAGTACCCAGGAATTCCACCCTGGTACTAGGAATAAGAGAACTCTTTTCTAAGTTTATCTTCCATCCATGAGATCGAAGAAGAAATAGAAGAATGGTCTTCTGCCAGACGACAGGATGGTGCTTGAACCAGAATATCATCCAAATACGTTACTACTGCTATACCTCTGGTTCTGGCCACTGCAAGCAAAGCCCCTAGAACCTTCGAAAAAACTCTTGGCGCAGTAGCTAGACCAAACGGAAGTGCAATAAACTGGAAGGGCTGGTCCAGGAACGCAAACCTTAGGAACTTGAAGTGTTCCTTGTGTATTGGAAAGTGAAAGTAAGCATCCTTCAGATCTTTCGTGGTCATGAACTGTCCTTCCCCTCTTGAACGAGGGGACAGAAGGGAATTTGTTTAAGCACTTTATGTCCAGAATTGGGCGGAAAGTTCCCTCCTTCTTTGGGACCACAAAAAGGTTTGAGTAGTATCCCAGACCTCTTTCTGCAAGAGGTACCGGGACAGTGACTCCCAGAGAGGAGAGATCCGTCACGCACCCCAGAAAGGCTTCTTTCTTTTCTGGCCTTGAAGACAGGTTTGACAAGAGGAATCTCCCCCTAGGTGGATGAGACTTTAAACCTATCCTGTATCCCCGAGCGATGACCTACAGGACCCACGGGTCTTTAACGTCCCCAAACCAAGCATCCCAAAAGAGCAACAGTCTGCCCCCTACAAGATCCAGAGCTGGATCGGGGGCCGCCCCTTCATGCCGACTTTGTCTCGGCGGGCTTCTTGTTCTGTTTGGATTTATTCCAGGACTGAGATGGCTTCCAAATCCCTTTGGATTGCTCAGGCTTTTGCTGACATTGGGATTTATCCGAACGAAAGGAACGAAATTAGGACCTTGTCCCTTAGGTTTGTTCTTCTTATCCTGCAGTAAAAAGGCACCTTTGCCTCCAGTAACCCTGGAGATAATGGAGTCCAAGCCTGGACCAAATAGAATCTTTCCCTTAAATAGGAGGGAAAGAAGTCTTGACTTCAAAGTCATGTCAGCAGACCAGGACTTCAGCCAGAGTGCCCTACGGCTTGAACAGAAGAAACCTGAAGCATTGGCATTCAGGCGAATAATTTGCATATTTGCATCACAAATAAAAGAATTAGCCACCCTTAAGGCCTTAATTCTTTATTTCTTAAGACCCTCCACCTCGATCAACTCAGATAAGGAGTGGCACCAGTAGGTATCCGCTTCAGCAACCGCAGCAACAGCTCCTGCCGGTTGAAACAAATATCCTGTATGCTGAAACATCTTTCTTAAAAGAGTTTCTATTTTCTTATCCATGGGCTCTTTAAACGACAAACTATCCTCAAGCGGGATAGAAGTGCATTTAGCAAGCGTGGAGATAGAGCCATCCACCTTGGGGCTGGAACTCTACAACTCCAATTGAGAGTCCGGAACCAGGAACAATTTTTTAAAGGAGGAAGGGGGAAAATGAAGAACCAATTCTTTCCCATTCATTCTTAATAATGTTCGCCATCTTTAAAGGAACCGGTAAAGTTTGTGGTACAACACTGTCCTCGTATACCTTATCAAATTTAGGAATCAAAGGTTCCTCAGGCAATTTGGGCTCTGGAACCTCTAACGTAGCCAAAACTTCCTTTAGCAGAAAGCCTAAATGCTCAATCCTAAATCTAAAGTCTGATTATAATATAGCAGATTCCGACCCAGAAAGAGCACCCTCTGAAGTATCAGAGGCGTCTTCATCATCGGGTAACCTTGTATCAGATAAATCCAATAAGCTAGTAGATGACCCCCCTGGGAAGGATAGCAATATTTGACCTTTTTGCTTGCGCTTAGCAGGGCGAGGTAAAGCACTAAAGCACGCAGACACTGCCATTTGTAACTGTTCAGTAAAGTCTTACAGTAAAAGGGCCCCTTCAGATTAAGGATTAGGAGTGCTACGGGAAGCTGCATGTGTATTAGGAGATGACTGTAGGGTGCGCACCTCACGGGACGGAGACTTCTCAGAGGTGGACGGCTCAGTGGTATCAAACATTTATTTTCTTTGACATGATTACTTTATCAAGGCATGTGGAACATAATTGAGCAGATGGGTATACCGCTTAAAAAGCAGACTATTGATTAATAAGACAAAACGGCGCCTTTATACGGTCAGGAAAAAGGAAATCAGTGTGACCACACCTGGTCACATAGTGCACAATGCAGGACCACCCCTGCTATAATAGGAAAAAAAGACAGCCAAGCCTTTCAGGCTGCGCAGCTTCCAAAAACCTGTACATTTCAACATCTGCCTGAGCCTCATCTAACACATGTTGCAGCATAATCATAATAAAATAAAATTAAGTGATTAATTCCCCCTGTTCAATAATCCTCCTCCTGAGATATTTACCCTTGATTCCATAAAGATAAAAGAAGCAACACTGTGACCCTGTCTTCTTGCGTTATCATATGTGTGTATATATGTATATATATATGTATATAAATATATATTTTATTTAAAAAAAAATGAAAACGATCTTACTGGAATCTATGCCGTGGAACAGAAACACAGCCTCTCAAGTTTGATAGTGTTGTAGCATCGCTCCTGACATGTACTTGAGTGATGGAAGCAGGCAGTGAAACTCGTCAACAATGATTGCTTAGGAGCTGTAAATGGATGGGTTCGCAGAAAGACACTCCCTGCATCTCCAGACTCTAACCTTCGTCAATGCACTCACTGAGAGGCTGACAAAACTACTTACAACTCCAGTCCCATTTCGAAGGGTAGATACCCTTCATAAGGAACTACTCCGAATCTTCTGACACTTCTCTGCCAACTTCCTGTGACGAAAGGCAAATAATGACTGGGATAAGAGGGAAGTAGGGAGAGTATTTAAGCCTTTGGCTGGGGTGTCTTTGCCTTCTACTGGTGGCCAGGTTCAGTGTTTTCCAACAATAAGGAATGATGCCACGGACTCTCCTCATATTAAGAAGGAAAGAGAAGACTCCCAACATTACCTAGACAGGGGATTCCCGCTGAAGTCGGCTATCTCCAGAGACTTGCAGAATTTGATGCTTTCCGGGATTTCTGGAATATCTGAGATAACAAGCAGGAGGTGAGCAGACCATTTGCAGCAAAAAGAACTATATGAGACTAGGAGCAAAAACCTTAATAGGATTGAAAGAAAGGTACAGGAAAGAGAAGAGGGGAAAGAGCACACCACAGACCACTCGCCCCTCTCCCGTGTGCAGCACAGACCTCTCGCCCCTCTCCCGTGTGCAGCACAGACCTCTCGCCCCTCTCCCGTGTGCAGCACAGACCTCTCGCCCCTCTCCCGTGTGCAGCACAGACCTCTCGCCCCTCTCCCGTGTGCACCACAGACCTCTCGCCCCTCTCCCGTGTGCACCACAGACCTCTCGCCCCTCTCCCGTGTGCACCACAGACCTCTCGCCCCTCTCCCGTGTGCAACACAGACCTCTCGCCCCTCTCCCGTGTGCACCACAGACCTCTCGCCCCTCTCCCGTGTGCACCACAGACCTCTCGCCCCTCTCCCGTGTGCACCACAGACCTCTCGCCCCTCTCCCGTGTGCACCACAGACCTCTCGCCCCTCTCCCGTGTGCACCACAGACCTCTCGCCCCTCTCCCGTGTGCACCACAGACCTCTCGCCCCTCTCCCGTGTGCACCACAGACCTCTCGCCCCTCTCCCGTGTGCACCACAGACCTCTCGCCCCTCTCCCGTGTGCACCACAGACCTCTCGCCCCTCTCCCGTGTGCACCACAGACCTCTCGCCCCTCTCCCGTGTGCACCACAGACCTCTCGCCCCTCTCCCGTGTGCACCACAGACCTCTCGCCCCTCTCCCGTGTGCACCACAGACCTCTCGCCCCTCTCCCGTGTGCACCACAGACCTCTCGCCCCTCTCCCGTGTGCACCACAGACCTCTCGCCCCTCTCCCGTGTGCACCAGACCTCTCGCCCCTCTCCCGTGTGCACCACAGACCTCTCGCCCCTCTCCCGTGTGCACCACAGACCTCTCGCCCCTCTCCCGTGTGCACCACAGACCTCTCGCCCCTCTCCCGTGTGCACCACAGACCTCTCGCCCCTCTCCCGTGTGCACCACAGACCTCTCGCCCCTCTCCCGTGTGCACCACAGACCTCTCGCCCCTCTCCCGTGTGCACCACAGACCTCTCGCCCCTCTCCCGTGTGCACCACAGACCTCTCGCCCCTCTCCCGTGTGCACCACAGACCTCTCGCCCCTCTCCCGTGTGCACCACAGACCTCTCGCCCCTCTCCCGTGTGCACCACAGACCTCTCGCCCCTCTCCCGTGTGCACCACAGACCTTCCGCCCCTCTCCCGTGTGCACCAGACTTCTCGCCCCTCTCCCGTGTGCACCACACTTCTCGCCCCTCTCCCGTGTGCACCACAGACCTCTCGCCCCTCTCCCGTGTGCACCACAGACCTCTCGCCCCTCTCCCGTGTGCAGCACAGACCTCTCGCCCCTCTCCCGTGTGCACCACAGACCTCTCGCCCCTCTCCCGTGTGCACCACAGACCACTCGCCCCTCTCCCGTGTGCACCACAGACCTCTCGCCCCTCTCCCGTGTGCACCACAGACCTGTGCCCCTCTCCAGTGAGCACCACAGACCTCTCGTCCCTCTCCCGTGTGCAACACAGACCTCTCGCCCCTCTCCTGTGTGCACAAGACCTCTCGCCCCTCTCCTGTGTGCACAAGACCTCTCGCCCCTCTCCTGTGTGCACCACAGACCACTCACCCCTTTCCCATCTGCACCACAGACCTCTCGCCCCTCTCACGTGTGCACCACAGACCTCTCGCCCCTCTCCCCTGTTCACCACAGACCTCTCGCCCCTCTATTATGTCTCCCGTCATACTTACCATTGCGGGATATATCCAGCTCCACCAGCTGCATGAAATTGGCTACCTCTGGAGGTAACCTCTGGATCTCATTGTCACTTAGGCCCAATTTCCTCAGGTTTAGCAATCTAAAAAATGGCTAGAAAAGAACGATAATTTTGAATTACAACCCAATCTATAATTCTGTATGACTGTCAATAATAATACAACACTATAAAAATGTTACCCACTCTTCAGAAGCACTGCTGTTACAAACACTGACATCAGACACAGTTTTATGTATTGCTTAACTCTGTCATTATTTAAAGGGGCGTTGTACTCTGGTGTTTTCCACTGAAAACAACAAAAACAGAATTTATGCTTACCTGATAAATTACTTTCTCCAACGGTGTGTCCGGTCCACGGCGTCATCCATTACTTGTGGGATATTCTCCTCCCCTACGGGGAAAGGCAAGGAGAGCACACAGCAAGAGCTGTCCATATAGCTCCCTCTCTGGCTCCGCCCCCCAGTCATTCGACCGACGGTTAGGAGAAAAAGGAGAAAACTATAGGGTGCCGTGGTGACTGTAGTGTATAAAGAAAAATAAAAAAATTTCAAACCTGATTAAAAAACCAGGGCGGGCCGTGGACCGGACACACCGTTGGAGAAAGTAATTTATCAGGTAAGCATAAATTCTGTTTTCTCCAACATTGGTGTGTCCGGTCCACGGCGTCATCCATTACTTGTGGGAACCAATACCAAAGCTTTAGGACACGGATGAAGGGAGGGAGCAAATCAGGTTACCTAAACAGAGGGCACCACGGCTTGCAAAACCTTTCTCCCAAAAACAGCCTCCGAAGAAGCAAAAATGTCAAATTTGTAAAATTTGGCAAAAGTGTGCAGAGAAGACCAAGTCGCTGCCTTACATATCTGATTAACAGAAGCCTCGTTCTTGAAGGCCCATGTGGAAGCCACAGCCCTAGTGGAGTGAGCTGTGATTCGTTCAGGAGGCTACCGTCCGGCAGTCTCATAAACCAATCGGATAATGCTTTTCAGCCAGAAAGAAAGAGAGGTAGCAATAGCTTTTTGTCCTCTCCTCTTACCAGAGTAAACGACAAACAAGGATGATGTTTGTCTAAAATTCTTTGTTGCTTCTAAATAGAACTTTAAAGCACGGACTACATCTAAATTGTGTAACAAACGTTCATTCTTTAAAACTGGATTCGGGCACAGAGAAGGAACAACTATTTCCTGGTTAATATTCTTGTTGGAAACAACTTTTGGAAGAAAACCAGGCTTGGTACGCAAAATAACCTTATCTGAATGGAACACCAGATAGGGTGGATCACACTGCAAAGCAGATAATTCAGAAACTCTTCTAGCAGAAGAAATAGCAACCAAAAACAGAACTTTCCAAGATAGCAACTTGATATCTATGGAATGTAAGGGTTCAAACGGAACCCCCTGAAGAACTGAAATAACTAAATTTAGACTCCAAGGAGGAGTCAAGGGTCTGTAAACAGGTTTGATTCTGACCAAAGCCTGTACAAAAGCTTGTACCTCTGGCACAGCTGCCAGTCGTTTGTATAACAAGACAGATAAAGCAGAAATCTGTCCTTTTAGAGAACTCGCTGACGATCCCTTATCCAAACCTTCTTGGAGAAAGGAGAGGATCTTAGGAATTTTAATCTTCCTCCAGGAGAATCCCTTGGATTCACACCAACAGATATATCTTTTTTTTATGGTAAATCTAGACACAGGTTTTCTGGCTTGGACCAGAGTATCTATCACTGAATCTGAAAACCCACGCTTGGATAAAATCAAACGTTCAATTTCCAGGCAGTCAGCTGCAGAGAAATTAGATTTGGATGTTCGAATGGACCTTGTACTAGAAGATCCTGTCTCAAAGGTAGCTTCCATGGTGGAGCCGATGACATATTCACCAGGTCTGTATACCAAGTCCTGCACGGCCACGCAGGAGCTATCAGAATCACCAAGGCCTTCTCCTGTTTGATCCTGGCTACAAGCCTGGGAAGGAGAGGGAACGGTGGAAACGCATAAGCTAGGTTGAACGACCAAGGCGCCACTAATGCATCCACTAGAGTGGCCTTGGGATCCCTGGATCTGGACCCGTAGCAAGGAACCTTGAAGGAACCTTGAAGTTCTGACGAGACGCCATCAGATCCATGTCTGGAATGCCCCATAATTGAGTCAACTGGGCAAACACCTCCGGGTGGAGTTCCCACTCCCCCGGATAGAAAATCTGACGACTCAGATAATCCGCCTCCCAGTTGTCTACTCCTGGGATGTGGATTGCAGATAGGTGGCAGGAGTGATCCTCCGCCCATTTGATGATCTCGGATACCTCTCTCATCACCAAGGAACTCCTTGTTCCTCCCTGATGGTTGATGTAAGCTACAGTCGTCATGTTATCTGACTGGAATCTTATGTATCCGGCCTTCGCTAGATGAGGCCAAGCCCGGAGAGCATTGAATATCTCTCTCAGTTCTAGGATGTTGATCGGGAGAAGAGACTCTTCCCGAGACCATAAACCCTGAGTTTTCAGGGAATCCCGGACCGCGCCCCAGCCTGATAGACTGGCGTCGGTCGTGACAATGACCCACTTTGGTCTGTAGAAACTCATTCCCTGAGACAGGTGATCCTGTCTACTGGAGCATGCACAGTTGTAATGGTCTTAAATGAATTCGAGCAAAAGGAACTATGTCCATTGCTGCAACCATCAACCCTACTACTTCCATGCACTGAGCTATGGAAGACTGCAGAATAGAGAGAAGAACTTGACAAGCGTTTAGAAGCTTTGACTTTCTGACTTCTGTCAGGAAGATCTTCATTTCAAAAGAATCTATTATTGTTCCCAAAAAGGGAACTCTTGTCGACGGAGACAGGGAACTCTTTTCTACGTTCACCTTCCACCCGTGAGATCTGAGAAAGGCTAGAACAATGTCTGTATGAGCCTTTGCTTTGGAAAGAGACGACGCTTGCATTAGAATGTCGTCCAGATAAGGTGCCACTGCAATGCCCCTTGGTCCTAGAACCGCTAGAAGGGACCCGAGCACCTTTGTGAAAATTCTGGGAGCAGTGGCTAGTCCGAATGGGACAGCCACGAACTGATAATGTTTGTCCAGAAAGGCGAACCTTAGGAACTGATGATGATCTTTGTGGAAAGGAATATGTAGATACGCATCCTTTAAATCCACGGTAGTCATATATTAGAAATAAAAAACTACAACTAACACCACAAACTCCTCACCATCCCCGTGGAGATGCTACTTGTTCAGAGCGGCAAGGAGAATGACTGTGGGGCGGAGCCAGAGGGGGAGCTATATGGACAGCTCTTGCTGTGTGCTCTCCTTGCCTTTCCCTGTAGGGGAGGAGAATATCCCACAAGTAATGGATGACGCCGTGGACCGGACACACCAATGTTGGAGAAATTCAATATTCCTTGAAGGTATTTTTTTTTATTTGTTCCTTTGGTTTTTTTATACACACTAAATACAATACTGTATAATAAGTTTTAGGTAGGTATGAAAAAATGCTGTAAAGTAAGAATGCTTTCTTAGATAAAAATGGTATTAGTATATTTTAATCATTTAGCAAAGTGAGTGAACAGAAGAAAAATATAAATCAATGGGACCACCCTTTGTCTTCAAAACAGCAACAATTCTTCTAGGTACAATAGCACAAAACCAGGGATTTTGTAGGCGTATAGTCAGGTGCATGATTATAACAAACAGGCGCTAATGATCATCAATACTTCTAGGTACAATAGCGCAAAACCAGGGATTTTGTAGGTGTATAGTGCATGGATTATACCAAACAGGCGTTAATGATCATCAGTTCTTCTAGGTACAATAGCGCAAAGTCAGGGATTTTGAAGGCGTATAGTCAGGTGCACGATTATACCAAACAGGCGCTAATGATCATCAGTTCTTCTAGGTACAATAGCGCAAAGTCAGGGATTTTGTAGGCGTATAGTCAGGTGCATGATTATAACAAACAGGCGCTAATGATCATCAATACTTCTAGGTACAATAGCGCAAAACCAGGGATTTTGTAGGTGTATAGTCAGGAGCATGATTATACCAAACAGGCGCTAATGATCATCAATACTTCTAGGTATAATAGCACAAAGCCAGGGATTTTGTAGGCGTATAGTCAGGTGCATGATTTTACCAAACAGGCGCTAATGATCATAAATTCTTCTAGGTACAATAGCGCAAAGACAGGGATTTTGTAGGTGTATAGTCAGGAGCATGATTATACCAAACAGGCGCTAATGATCATCAATACTTCTAGGTATAATAGCACAAAGCCAGGGATTTTGTAGGCGTATAGTAAGGTGCATGATTTTACCAAACAGGCGCTAATGATCATCAGATATTCTAGGTACAATAGCACAAAGCCAGGGATTTTGTAGGTGTATAGTCAGGTGCATGTTTATACCAAAAAGGCGCTAATGATCATCAATACTTCTAGGTACAATAGCACAAAGCCAGGGATTTTGTAGGTGCAGTGTCAGGTGCATGATTATAACAAACAGGCGCTAATGATCATCAGATCTTCTAGGTACAATAGTGCAGAGTCAGGGATTTTGTAGGCGTATAGTCAGGTGCATGATTAATTATACCAAACAGGCGCTAATGATCATCAGTTCTTCTAGGTACAATAGCGCAAAGCCAGGGATTTTGTAGGTGTATAGTCAGGTGCATGATTATACCAAACAGGCGTTAATGATCATCAGTTCTTCTAGGTACAATTACACAAAGCCAGGGATTTTGTAGGCGTATAGTAAGGTGCATGATTTTACCAAACAGGCGCTAATGATCATCAGATATTCTAGGTACAATAGCACAAAGCCAGGGATTTTGTAGGTGTATAGTCAGGTGCATGTTTATACCAAAAAGGCGCTAATGATCATCAATACTTCTAGGTACAATAGCACAAAGCCAGGGATTTTGTAGGTGCAGTGTCAGGTGCATGATTATAACAAACAGGCGCTAATGATCATCAGATCTTCTAGGTACAATAGTGCAGAGTCAGGGATTTTGTAGGCGTATAGTCAGGTGCATGATTAATTATACCAAACAGGCGCTAATGATCATCAGTTCTTCTAGGTACAATAGCGCAAAGCCAGGGATTTTGTAGGTTATAGTCAGGTGCATGATTATAACAAACAGGCGCTAATGATCATCAGATCTTCTAGGTACAATAGTGCAAAGTCAGGGATTTTGTAGGCGTATAGTCAGGTGTATGATTAATTATACCAAACAGGCGCTAATGATCATCAATTCATCTAGGTAAAATAGCACAAAGCCAGGCATTTTGTAGGTTATAGTCAGGTGCATGATTATACCAAACAAGCGCTAATGAGCATCAATTCTAGGTACAATAGCGCAAAGCCAGGTGCATGATTATACCAAACAGGCGCTAATGATCATCAGTTCTTTTAAGTACAATAGCGCAGTCAGTGATTTTATAGGTTATAGTCAGGTGCATGATTATACCAAACAGGCGCTAATGATCATCAGATCTTCTAGGTACAATAGCACAAAGTCAGGGATTTTGTAGGTGTATAGTCAGGTGCATGATTATACCAAAAAGGCGCTAATGATCATCAATACTTCTAGGTACAATAGCACAAAGCCAGGGATTTTGTAGGTGTATAGTCAGATGCATGATTATACCAAACAAGCGCTAATGATCATCAGTTCTTCTAGGTACAATAGCGCAGTCAGGGATTTTGTAGGTGTATAGTCAGGTGCATGATTATACCAAACAGGCACTAATGATCATCAGATCTTCTAGGTACAATAGCACAAAGTCAGGGATTTTGTAGGTGTATAGTCAGGTGAATGATTATACCAAAAAGGCGCTAATGATCATCAATACTTCTAGGTACAATAGCACAAAGCCAGGGATTTTGTAGGTGTATAGTCAGATGCATGATAATTAATTCTTCTAGGTACAATAGCAAAAAAACAGGAATTTTGTAGGCGTATAGTCAGTTGCATGATTATACCAAACAGGCGCTAATGAGCATTAATTCTTCTAAGGGCACTAGCGCAAAGACAGGGATTTTGTAGTATAGTCAGGTGCATGATTATACCATAACAGGCGCTAATGAACATAATTTAAATTAATATGTAGGTTGAAACACAATCACTGAAACAGAAACAGCTGTGTAGAAGGAATAAAACCAGGTGAGGAGCGTCTAAACTCTGCTAACAAGGTGAGGTTGCTGAAGGCAGTTTACAACATGGCACGATTGAGCACAACAACAAGACACAAGGTAATTATTCTGCATTAGGCAAAAATTTCATGGAAGACAGGGTATTCCAGATGTGCTGTCAAGGCTCTTCTGAAAAAGCACAAAGAAACGGACAACATTGAGGAGCTTACCCTACTTCCCTTCTCAATGAGAAGATGTGCAACAGTGCCATCAACTTAGAATTGGCAGAAAGCAGTGGACCCTGGCACTTCCATCTACTGTCCGGAGTCTAGTCACAAGTGGGCTTCATGAAAGACTTGCAGCCAAAAACAAACCATACGTCACACATTATAACAAGGCCAAGCAGGTGCTCTGTGCTGAAGAGTCAAAATTTGAAATATTTGGCTATAGCAGAAAGCAGTTTGTTCACTGAAGGGCTGAAGAGTGTTAGAAGAATAAATGTCTGCAGGCAACAGTAAAGCAAGTTGGAGGCCACATTTCTGCTCCTTAATGCTGAGAAGTACAGGCAGATACTTATCCATCATGCAATACAATCAGAGAGGCATCTTTTTCTGCAGAATTATAACCACCCAAACCTTCAGCGTAGAGCAGAACAAGTCTTGGAAGTGGCAGTATGGCTCGCCTGATCTCAACACCATCTATTCTGTCTGGGATTATATGAAGAGACAGAAGCACCTGAAGCTGCCCACAACTGTGGTTAGTTTGGAACAACCTACCTGCCTAGTTCCTTTATAAACTGTGCGCAAGTGCACCTAGAAGAACTGATAGGGTGGTCACGTTGATTTAGATTTTTCTTCTGTTCACTCACATTTTGTTAATGGTTAAAAAAAATAAACTCTTAACATTTCTATTTTGGAAAGAATTCTTACTTTACAGCATTTTTTACACGTGCCTAAAACGTTTGCACAATACTGTCTATCCAATTGCCATCTTACTACAGACACATTGCTCTCTCAGAACACAGAAAAAACCACAGACTTTTACACTCAACGTCTTCAGTTGCCCTCTAACTTACTACAGACACATTGCTCTCTCAGAACACAGAAAAAACCCACAGACTTTTACACTCAACGTCTTCAGTTGCCATCTAACTTACTACAGACACATTCTCTCTCAGAACACAGAAAAAAACCCACAGACTTTTTCACTCAACGTCTTCAGTTGCCATCTAACTTACTACAGACACATTCTCTCTCAGAACACAGAAAAAAACCCACAGACTTTTTCACTCAACGTCTTCAGTTGCCATCTAACTTACTACAGACACATTCTCTCTCAGAACACAGAAAAAAACCCACAGACTTTTTCACTCAACGTCTTCAGTTGCCATCTAACTTACTACAGACACATTCTCTCTCAGAACACAGAAAAAAACCCACAGACTTTTTCACTCAACTGCTTCAGTTGCCATCTAACTTACTACAGACACATTCTCTCTCAGAACACAGAAAAAAACCCACAGACTTTTACACTCAACTGCTTCAGTTGCCATCTAACTTACTACAGACACATTGCTCTCTCAGAACACAGAAAAAAACCCACAGACTTTTTCACTCAACTGCTTCAGTTGCCATCTAACTTACTACAGACACATTGCTCTCTCAGAACACAGAAAAAAACCCACAGACTTTTTCACTCAACTGCTTCAGTTGCCATCTAACTTACTACAGACACATTCTCTCTCAGAACACAGAAAAAAACCCACAGACTTTTTCACTCAACTGCTTCAGTTGCCATCTAACTTACTACAGACACATTCTCTCTCAGAACACAGAAAAAAACCCACAGACTTTTTCACTCAACTGCTTCAGTTGCCATCTAACTTACTACAGACACATTCTCTCTCAGAACACAGAAAAAACCCACAGACTTTTTCACTCAACTGCTTCAGTTGCCATCTAACTTACTACAGACACATTGCTCTCTCAGAACACAGAAAAAAACCCACAGACTTTTTCACTCAACTGCTTCAGTTGCCATCTAACTTACTACAGACACATTCTCTCTCAGAACACAGAAAAAAACCACAGACTTTTTCACTCAACGTCTTCAGTTGCCATCTAACTTACTACAGACACATTCTCTCTCAGAACACAGAAAAAACCCACAGACTTTTACACTCAACGTCTTCAGTTGCCATCTAACTTACTACAGACACATTCTCTCTCAGAACACAGAAAAAACCCACAGACTTTTTCACTCAACTGCTTCAGTTGCCATCTAACTTACTACAGACACATTCTCTCTCAGAACACAGAAAAAAACCCACAGACTTTTTCACTCAACGTCTTCAGTTGCCATCTAACTTACTACAGATACATTCTCTCTCAGAACACAGAAAAAACCCACAGACTTTTACACTCAACGTCTTCAGTTGCCATCTAACTTACTACAGACACATTCTCTCTCAGAACACAGAAAAAACCCACAGACTTTTTCACTCAACTGCTTCAGTTGCCATCTAACTTACTACAGACACATTCTCTCTCAGAACACAGAAAAAAAACCCACAGACTTTTTCACTCAACGTCTTCAGTTGCCATCTAACTTACTACAGATACATTCTCTCTCAGAACACAGAAAAAACCCACAGACTTTTACACTCAACGTCTTCAGTTGCCATCTAACTTACTACAGACACATTCTCTCTCAGAACACAGAAAAAACCCACAGACTTTTTCACTCAACTGCTTCAGTTGCCATCTAACTTACTACAGACACATTCTCTCTCAGAACACAGAAAAAAACCCACAGACTTTTTCACTCAACTGCTTCAGTTGCCATCTAACTTACTACAGACACATTCTCTCTCAGAACACAGAAAAAACCCACAGACTTTTTCACTCAACTGCTTCAGTTGCCATCTAACTTACTACAGACACATTCTCTCTCAGAACACAGAAAAAAAACCCACAGACTTTTTCACTCAACTGCTTCAGTTGCCATCTAACTTACTACAGACACATTCTCTCTCAGAACACAGAAAAAAACCCACAGACTTTTTCACTCAACTGCTTCAGTTGCCATCTTACTACAGACACATTGCTCTCTCAGAACACAGAAAAAAACCCACAGACTTTTTCACTCAACTGCTTCAGTTGCCATCTTACTACAGACACATTGCTCTCTCAGAACACAGAAAAAAAACCCACAGACTTTTACACTCAACTGCTTCAGTTGCCATCTAACTTACTACAGACACATTGCTCTCTCAGAACACAGAAAAAAACCCACAGACTTTTTCACTCAACGTCTTCAGTTGCCATCTTACTTACTACAGACACATTCTCTCTCAGAACACAGAAAAAAACCCACAGACTTTTTCACTCAACGTCTTCAGTTGCCATCTAACTTACTACAGACACATTGCTCTCTCAGAACACAGAAAAAAACCCACAGACTTTTTCACTCAACTGCTTCAGTTGCCATCTAACTTACTACAGACACATTGCTCTCTCAGAACACAGAAAAAAACCCACAGACTTTTACACTCAACGTCTTCAGTTGCCATCTAACTTACTACAGACACATTGCTCTCTCAGAACACAGAAAAAAAACCCACAGACTTTTTCACTCAACGTCTTCAGTTGCCATCTAACTTACTACAGACACATTGCTCTCTCAGAACACAGAAAAAAACCCACAGACTTTTTCACTCAACTGCTTCAGTTGCCATCTAACTTACTACAGACACATTGCTCTCTCAGAACACAGAAAAAACCCACAGACTTTTTCACTCAACTGCTTCAGTTGCCATCTAACTTACTACAGACACATTCTCTCTCAGAACACAGAAAAAAAACCCACAGACTTTTACACTCAACTGCTTCAGTTGCCATCTAACTTACTACAGACACATTCTCTCTCAGAACACAGAAAAAAACCCACAGACTTTTTCACTCAACGTCTTCAGTTGCCATCTAACTTACTACAGACACATTGCTCTCTCAGAACACAGAAAAACCCACAGACTTTTTCACTCAACGTCTTCAGTTGCCATCTTACTTACTACAGACACATTGCTCTCTCAGAACACAGAAAAAACCCACAGACTTTTTCACTCAACTGCTTCAGTTGCCATCTTACTTACTACAGACACATTGCTCTCTCAGAACACAGAAAAAACCCACAGACTTTTTCACTCAACTGCTTCAGTTGCCATCTAACTTACTACAGACACATTGCTCTCTCAGAACACAGAAAAAAACCCACAGACTTTTTCACTCAACTGCTTCAGTTGCCATCTAACTTACTACAGACACATTCTCTCTCAGAACACAGAAAAAACCCACAGACTTTTACACTCAACGTCTTCAGTTGCCATCTAACTTACTACAGACACATTGCTCTCTCAGAACACAGAAAAAAACCCACAGACTTTTTCACTCAACTGCTTCAGTTGCCATCTAACTTACTACAGACACATTCTCTCTCAGAACACAGAAAAAACCCACAGACTTTTTCACTCAACTGCTTCAGTTGCCATCTAACTTACTACAGACACATTCTCTCTCAGAACACAGAAAAAAACCCACAGACTTTTACACTCAACTGCTTCAGTTGCCATCTAACTTACTACAGACACATTGCTCTCTCAGAACACAGAAAAAAAACCACAGACTTTTTCACTCAACGTCTTCAGTTGCCATCTAACTTACTACAGACACATTGCTCTCTCAGAACACAGAAAAAACCCACAGACTTTTTCACTCAACGTCTTCAGTTGCCATCTAACTTACTACAGACACATTCTCTCTCAGAACACAGAAAAAAACCCACAGACTTTTTCACTCAACTGCTTCAGTTGCCATCTAACTTACTACAGACACATTCTCTCTCAGAACACAGAAAAAAACCCACAGACTTTTTCACTCAACTGCTTCAGTTGCCATCTAACTTACTACAGACACATTCTCTCTCAGAACACAGAAAAAAACCCACAGACTTTTTCACTCAACTGCTTCAGTTGCCATCTAACTTACTACAGACACATTCTCTCTCAGAACACAGAAAAAAACCCACAGACTTTTTCACTCAACTGCTTCAGTTGCCATCTAACTTACTACAGACACATTGCTCTCTCAGAACACAGAAAAAAAAACCCACAGACTTTTTCACTCAACTGCTTCAGTTGCCATCTAACTTACTACAGACACATTCTCTCTCAGAACACAGAAAAAACCCACAGACTTTTTCACTCAACGTCTTCAGTTGCCATCTAACTTACTACAGACACATTGCTCTCTCAGAACACAGAAAAAAACCACAGACTTTTACACTCAACGTCTTCAGTTGCCATCTAACTTACTACAGACACATTCTCTCTCAGAACACAGAAAAAAACCCACAGACTTTTTCACTCAACGTCTTCAGTTGCCATCTAACTTACTACAGACACATTGCTCTCTCAGAACACAGAAAAAAACCCACAGACTTTTACACTCAACTGCTTCAGTTGCCATCTAACTTACTACAGACACATTGCTCTCTCAGAACACAGAAAAAAAACCCACAGACTTTTTCACTCAACTGCTTCAGTTGCCATCTAACTTACTACAGACACATTCTCTCTCAGAACACAGAAAAAACCCACAGACTTTTTCACTCAACGTCTTCAGTTGCCATCTAACTTACTACAGACACATTGCTCTCTCAGAACACAGAAAAAAACCCACAGACTTTTTCACTCAACTGCTTCAGTTGCCATCTAACTTACTACAGACACATTCTCTCTCAGAACACAGAAAAAAACCCACAGACTTTTTCACTCAACTGCTTCAGTTGCCATCTAACTTACTACAGACACATTGCTCTCTCAGAACACAGAAAAAAACCCACAGACTTTTACACTCAACGTCTTCAGTTGCCATCTAACTTACTACAGACACATTCTCTCTCAGAACACAGAAAAAAACCCACAGACTTTTTCACTCAACTGCTTCAGTTGCCATCTAACTTACTACAGACACATTGCTCTCTCAGAACACAGAAAAAAACCCACAGACTTTTACACTCAACTGCTTCAGTTGCCATCTAACTTACTACAGACACATTCTCTCTCAGAACACAGAAAAAAAACCACAGACTTTTTCACTCAACGTCTTCAGTTGCCATCTAACTTACTACAGACACATTCTCTCTCAGAACACAGAAAAAAACCCACAGACTTTTTCACTCAACTGCTTCAGTTGCCATCTAACTTACTACAGACACATTCTCTCTCAGAACACAGAAAAAAACCCACAGACTTTTTCACTCAACTGCTTCAGTTGCCATCTAACTTACTACAGACACATTCTCTCTCAGAACACAGAAAAAAAAACCCACAGACTTTTTCACTCAACTGCTTCAGTTGCCATCTAACTTACTACAGACACATTGCTCTCTCAGAACACAGAAAAAAAAACCCACAGACTTTTTCACTCAACTGCTTCAGTTGCCATCTAACTTACTACAGACACATTGCTCTCTCAGAACACAGAAAAAAACCACAGACTTTTTCACTCAACGTCTTCAGTTGCCATCTAACTTACTACAGACACATTGCTCTCTCAGAACACAGAAAAAAACCCACAGACTTTTTCACTCAACGTCTTCAGTTGCCATCTAACTTACTACAGACACATTCTCTCTCAGAACACAGAAAAAAACCCACAGACTTTTTCACTCAACTGCTTCAGTTGCCATCTAACTTACTACAGACACATTCTCTCTCAGAACACAGAAAAAAACCCACAGACTTTTTCACTCAACTGCTTCAGTTGCCATCTAACTTACTACAGACACATTCTCTCTCAGAACACAGAAAAAAAAACCCACAGACTTTTTCACTCAACTGCTTCAGTTGCCATCTAACTTACTACAGACACATTGCTCTCTCAGAACACAGAAAAAAAAACCCACAGACTTTTTCACTCAACTGCTTCAGTTGCCATCTAACTTACTACAGACACATTGCTCTCTCAGAACACAGAAAAAAACCACAGACTTTTACACTCAACGTCTTCAGTTGCCATCTAACTTACTACAGACACATTCTCTCTCAGAACACAGAAAAAAACCCACAGACTTTTTCACTCAACGTCTTCAGTTGCCATCTAACTTACTACAGACACATTGCTCTCTCAGAACACAGAAAAAAACCCACAGACTTTTTCACTCAACGTCTTCAGTTGCCATCTAACTTACTACAGACACATTCTCTCTCAGAACACAGAAAAAAACCCACAGACTTTTACACTCAACTGCTTCAGTTGCCATCTAACTTACTACAGACACATTGCTCTCTCAGAACACAGAAAAAAACCACAGACTTTTTCACTCAACTGCTTCAGTTGCCATCTAACTTACTACAGACACATTGCTCTCTCAGAACACAGAAAAAACCCACAGACTTTTACACTCAACGTCTTCAGTTGCCATCTAACTTACTACAGACACATTCTCTCTCAGAACACAGAAAAAACCCACAGACTTTTTCACTCAACGTCTTCAGTTGCCATCTAACTTACTACAGACACATTGCTCTCTCAGAACACAGAAAAAAACCCACAGACTTTTTCACTCAACTGCTTCAGTTGCCATCTAACTTACTACAGACACATTGCTCTCTCAGAACACAGAAAAAACCCACAGACTTTTTCACTCAACTGCTTCAGTTGCCATCTAACTTACTACAGACACATTCTCTCTCAGAACACAGAAAAAAACCCACAGACTTTTTCACTCAACGTCTTCAGTTGCCATCTAACTTACTACAGATACATTCTCTCTCAGAACACAGAAAAAAACCCACAGACTTTTTCACTCAACTGCTTCAGTTGCCATCTAACTTACTACAGACACATTGCTCTCTCAGAACACAGAAAAAAACCCACAGACTTTTTCACTCAACGTCTTCAGTTGCCATCTAACTTACTACAGACACATTCTCTCTCAGAACACAGAAAAAAACCCACAGACTTTTACACTCAACGTCTTCAGTTGCCATCTAACTTACTACAGACACATTGCTCTCTCAGAACACAGAAAAAAACCCACAGACTTTTTCACTCAACTGCTTCAGTTGCCATCTAACTTACTACAGACACATTCTCTCTCAGAACACAGAAAAAAACCCACAGACTTTTTCACTCAACATCTTCAGTTGCCATCTAACTTACTACAGACACATTCTCTCTCAGAACACAGAAAAAAAAACAGACTTTTTCACTCAACTGCTTCAATTGCCATATAACTTACTACAGGTAGCCTTCTGGAAAACAGCTGTTCCTGTACTGCTGAACGGCATTGGAGAAAATCACAGAGTTCAGCTGATTTTCTTCATTACAAATTCATTTTGAACTCCTACTACTCTGCCCTTAATCTCCACAAGCAACACTACTTTACTCTTATCTCTAATTTTCTTCAAACCCAAAATGTCTGTTCTCCATTTTCAATACTCTCCTCCGCCCTCCCCCACTTCCTAATACAACTTCTCTGTCAGCTCAATACTTTGCCAGTCACTTCATTAACAAAATTGATTCCATCAGACATGAAATCAGCTCTCAACATAATTCCATTCTCTCCCCCCCTCAAATACTCTCACTCAACCACAACCCTCATAACCTGAAACTTAGTTCATTCTCCCCTGTTACTGAGGAAGAAGTTTCAGCACTTATACTGCGCTCTCACCTCACTACCTGTCCCCTTGACCCTATCCCCTCACAGCTGCTCCCCTCTCTCTCTGCTACCCTTACCCCTATACTAACACACATTTTCAACCTCTCCCTCAGCACTGGTACATTTCCCTCATCGATGAAACATGCACTGGTCACACCTATCCTCAAAAAACCTTCCCTTGATCCTACCTCCCCATCCAACTACCGCCCTATTTCCCTCCTCCCTCTTGCTTCAAAGCTTCTCGAAAAACTAGTATATGCACGCCTTTCCCATTTCCTTACGTTAAACTCCCTTCTTGACCCGCTGCAATCTGGATTTCGTCCCTATCACTCCACAGACAGAGCTATTGTTAAGGTCACCAACGACCTACTTACAGCTAAATCAAAAGGCCACTTCTCTCTGCTTATCCTCCTTGATCTGTCCGCAGCCTTTGACACTGTCGACCACCCTCTTTTGCTCCAAACCCTCCAATCCTTCGGCATCTGTGACACAGCCCTTTCGTGGCTCTCTTCCTACCTGTCAAACCGTACCTTCAGCGTAGCCTTCTCTGGGGCCTCCTCTGCCCCGTCACCACTTTCTGTCGGAGTACCGCAAGGCTCTGTCCTCGGTCCCCTTCTCTTCTCAATCTATACGTCATCACTAGGTTCCCTAATTAAGTCCCACGGTTTCCAATATCATTTGTATGCCGATGACACCCAAATCTACTTCTCTGCACCAGAACTATCTCCTTCCGTGCTAACCCGTGTCACTAACTGTCTTTCTCACATCTCTTCCTGGATGTCCTCTCACTACCTCAAGCTAAATCTCTCCAAAACTGAGCTCCTCATTTTCCCCCCCTCTTCCAAAATCTCCACCCCCAATATCTCTATAACTGTCGACAACTCCATCATTACCCCTACCCCGCATGCCCGATGTCTCGGGGTCACATTTGACTAAGATCTTTCCTTCACTCCTCACATTCAGTCCTTGGCTACAGCCTGCCACTTCCACCTTAAAAACATCTCTAAAATTAGACACTTCCTTACAAAAGACACAACTAAGATTTGAATCCACTCTCTCATTCTTTCCTGCCTTGATTACTGCAACTCTGTCCTCTCTGGTCTTCCCACCTGCTGCCTAGCTCCTTTACAATCCATAATGAATGCCTCTGCCAGACTCATCTTCCTTACACGTTGCTCTTCATCTGCTGCGCCTCTCTGCCAATCCCTTCACTGGCTTCCTCTTGCCTCTAGGATCAAACACAAATCTCTCACTCTTACATACAAAGCCCTCAACTGCACTGCTCCCCCCTACATCTCCGACCTTGTCTCCAGATACTCTCCCTCCCGTCCCCTTCGCTCTGCTCATGACCTCCTACTCTCCTCCTCTCTTGTCACCTCATCACACTCCCGTTTACAGGACTTCTCCAGACTGGCTCCCATCTTGTGGAACTCTCTGCCTCGCTCCACAAGACTCTCTTCTAGTATTAAAAGCTTCAAGTGCTCCCTAAAGACTCTACTGTTCAGGGACGCATACAACCTACGCTAACCTTTCTTTATACCAGTTCCTCTCCTCCATTGCTATCCCCTGAACCCCCTTAGCATGTAAGCCTAAGAGTCCAGCTTTTTGTAGATCACCTTCTTAAGAACTGACTACAACAGTGCAACTCTTGGCAGGGCCCTCTACCCTATATTTGTTTTGTTGTACTCCCCCTTTGTTTATAGCGCTGCGGAATCTGTTGGCGCTCTACAAATAACCGATAATAATAATAATAATATCCCTGCAGTTTGTTTAATTTGCATTTTTTGAGGTGTGGCCCTCTGTCCCAACTACTATGTATCAGTTGGTGCGCACATTTATTTCCTGATAATTTTTATTTTAAGGGACATGAAAGAAAAATTAGATTTGCCCAATGTGTTTAGAGGACTGTGGCTGCACCTCACTGACAAGGCCCACAGAAGGCTGAAACGATCGTCTGGGGTTGTCATGTTCCTTGTTCAGAGGAGGATTGACTGGTATTTCAGGGCTGGACTGGCCTTACTAGGCGGGATCAGACTGATATACTTCAGGAAAGTTCTCCTCTGTTAAAAAAGCACAATTGGGCTAAAAGAGGCAGTTCCTAGGTTGTAAAACGCCATAGAACAAGCTACTGCGCTGTTCTTTCCTGAGAGCGCTTCTCTTTCTGTATGTATATTAAACATAAGAATAACTAGATATGCTCAGGAGCGTGCACGTATGTATTGTGTACTACAAGGCAGCAATGTAAAAAGGTTTTTAAAACTGTACACTCTCTGAATCTAACTTACATTTATATCTAGTGTTCCTCAGTAAGTATAAGCATAAACAAGTAACTGCAATTGTCTCATATGTATCAGAATATTCAAATTATAAACAGTTCCAAAGGGAAAAAAAAACCTGTGTTACTGAGAGCAGCCACTAGACTGCAGGAACCAATAACGATGATTACCATTAGCGCACTACAAATAACTGATAATATAAAGCATGATGAACTCAGCTAGCAGAAAACCCCCTGAGACAATGGTCTGGGGTGATACATGGCTGAGGGTCAGTGCTGTGGTCAGTAGCAGTATAATAGACACGAGCCTCCCTGCTGGGTTATGCCCCATTTATATGTAATTACATTTACAGCAATTCTGAGACAAAGGATTTATAGGGACTGTGCAGATTATTAATAGGGCGTGAAAAGGGTAAATTACTGCTGTGGAGGAAAAAGAAAGCAAATGTAAACAAAAAGAGATACAACGGGACGGCTAATGTGCAAATAAACCGATTTTAGCTCATTAAATGGTGACGACCAGATACATAAACGCTCAGTAGATTCTAAAACTATCTGGGCATCAATTCAGGTGCTGTATAATCAGCTAGAGGCATCGTACCCCCTCCGCCCATCTCCCCAACTGGTAGCTCAGATCCCCAATGTCAACCGAGTCATGGTTTTTACACAGAGAACACAACCAAGAACACAGTGACACAGACCTAAGTCAGACAGACGGCTGGAAAACACCGTCATAATGACAAACCTCACATTAGATCAATAAGAACTGTAACATTCCAATACCAAGCGAAAAGCTGAGACAAGACATTTTTCTTTTGCTTGGGAACAGAGTCTGGAGTTAATGTAAGCTTTCTGCATTTCAAATGACCTATTTTTATATATAATTCAGAATAATTCTGGCTTTTGGCATTCCAGATTTGGGGATCTCTACCTGAATACATTTTAAGGCCCAATATATATAGAAAATCGTCCAGAAACTGTATACAGGTACAAATCCCCAAATCTGGAATTCCATGATCATTCTGAGATACAGACTTTCATTAATATTTATTTTTAAAATAAAAGTATTAAAAATCACTATTTTCCTCATCTTAAAATAAATGATGTGGGTTTGTGCACAATAGGTAATTAATAATAACAGACAGCAATGAAATTGTCTATATTATATCCAAGTTCTGTTTGTCATGAGGTGACTAGCAAACAAAACAGCACAAAAAAAGAGAGAAATGTGTAAGGAAAGGCACATTCAATACACCATGGTATAGTGCAAATGCAAATACATAAAAAAGAAAAAGTGGTTTCATACATAAATCAATCACACAATACTTTATTTAATAATGTAACATAACAGGCACAACGCATGCATGCAAAGATAAAAACACTTAAACTCCTGGTTAATCGTATCCTTGTTGCCTGAAAATAAGTGCCGTTATTATTGTGTCCTAGGTAAGGAGGCTCACATTGTAAGGCCATTCAACTAGAACTATTATCTCAGCGAGCCTCTTGTGTAATAACACCGATACAGCTGAAAACTGTCCCTTTAAGGAACTAGCAGCAAGTCCCTTCTCCAACTCATCTTGAAGAAAGGACAGAATCCTGGATACCCTGACCTTATGCCAGGGGAATCCACGTTCTTCACACCAGAATAAGTACTTCATCCACACCTTATGGTAGATGTGACGGGTTACTGGCTTTCTTGCCTGAATAAGAGTATCGATCACTCTTTCAGAAAAATCTCTCTTGGCTAGGACTAATCGTTCAATCTCCACGCAGTCAGCCTCAGAGAATATAGATTTAGGTGAACAAAAGGACCCTGCTCCAGCAGATCCATGCGACAGGGTAACCTCCCTGGACGAGATGATGACATTCCCACCAGGTTAGCAAACCACATCCTGCGTGGCCACGACGAAGCAATTAGAATAGTCTAAGCTTGCTCCTGCTTGATGCGGGCCACTACCCGAGGTAGAAGTGGCAACGGAGGAATAATGTAAACTAGGTTGAACCCCCAAGGCACTGCTAAAGCATCTATCAGCTCTGCCTGGGGATCCCTGGACCGCGACCCCTATCTGGGTAGCTTGGTATTGAGTCTGGACGCCATGAGGTCTATCTCCGGTGTCCCCCATTTGTTGCAAATCTCCGTAAACACCTCGGGATGGAGAGACCATTCCCCTGGATGAAATGATTGTCTGCTGAGAAAGTCCGCCTCCCAGCTGTCCACACCCGGGATGTGGATCGCTGACAGCGAGCAGTTGTGGACCTCCGCCCATTCCAGAATCTGAGATACTTCCCTCATGGCTAGGGACAAGACAACTTCTCTGGTCTGTAAAAAAACACAATTTATGCTTACCTGATAAATTTATTTTTCTTGTGGTGTATCCAGTCCACGGATCATCCATTACTTGTGGGATATTCTCATTCCCAACAGGAAGTTGCAAGAGGACAATCACAGCAGAGCTGTTACATAGCTCCTCCCCTAACTGCCATATCCAGTCATTCGACCGAAAACAAGCAGAGAAAGGAGAAACCATAAGGTGTAGTGGTGACTGTAGTTTAAATGAAAAAATTACCTGCCTTAAAATGACAGGGCGGGCCGTGGACTGGATACACCACAAGAGAAATAAATTTATCAGGTAAGCATAAATTGTGTTTTCTATTGTAAGGTGTATACAGTCCACGGATCATCCATTACTTGTGGGATACCAATACCAAAGCTAAAGTACACGGATGAAGGGAGGGACAAGGCAGGTACTTAAACGGAAGGTACCACTGCCTGTAAAACCTTTCTCCCAAAAATAGCCTCCGAAGAAGCAAAAGTATCAAATTTGTAGAATTTTGAAAAAGTATGAAGCGAAGACCAAGTCGCCGCCTTGCAAATCTGTTCAACAGAAGCCTCATTTTTAAAGGCCCAAGTGGAAGCCACAGCTCTAGTAGAATGAGCTGTAATCCTTTCAGGGGGCTGCTGTCCAGCAGTCTCATAGGCTAAGCGTATTATGCTTCTTAGCCAAAAAGAAAGAGAGGTTGCAGAAGCCTTTTGACCTCTCCTCTGTCCAGAGTAGACAACAAACAAAGCAGATGTTTGTCGAAAATCTTTAGTAGCTTGTAAGTAAAACTTTAAAGCACAAAGCACGTCCAGATTGTGTAATAGACGTTCCTTCTTTGAAGAAGGATTAGGACACAAGGATGGAACAACAATCTCTTGATTTATATTCTTGTTAGATACCACCTTAGGTAAAAACCCAGGTTTGGTACGCAGGACTACCTTATCCGTATGGAAAATCAGATAAGGAGAATTACATTGTAAGGCAGATAACTCGGAGACTCTGCGAGCCGAGGAAATAGCTACCAAAAAAATAACTTTCCAAGATAAAAGTTTGATATCTATGGAATGAAAAGGTTCAAATGGAACTCCTTGAAGAACCTTAAGAACCAAATTTAAGCTCCATGGCGGAGCAACAGGTTTAAACACAGGCTTGATTCTAACTAAAGCCTGACAAAATGCCTGAACGTCTGGAACATCTGCCAGACGCTTGTGCAAAAGAATAGACAGAGCAGAAAATCTGTACCTTTAAGGAACTAGCTGACAATCCTTTTTCCAAACCTTCTTGGAGAAAGGATAATATCCTGGGAATCCTGACTTTACTCCATGAGTAACCCTTGGATTCACACCAATAAAGATATTTACGCCATATCTTATGATATATTTTCCTGGTGACAGGCTTTCGTGCCTGTATTAAGGTATCAATGACTGACTCGGAGAAGCCACGCTTTGATAAAATCAAGCGTTCAATCTCCATGCAGTCAGTCTCAGAGAAATTAGATTTGGATGGTGGAAAGGACCCTGAAGTAGAAGGTCCTGTCTCAGAGGCAGAGTCCATGGTGGAAAGGATGACATGTCCACTAGATCTGCATACCAGGTCCTGCGTGGCCACGCAGGCGCTATTAAAATCACTGATGGTCTCTCCTGCTTGATCTCTCTCTCTTACTACCTCCATGCGTGTTGAGAGTTGCAAGAGAATGACTGGATATGGCAGTTAGGGGAGGAGCTATATAACAGCTCTGCTGTGGGTGTCCTCTTGCAACTTCCTGTTGGGAATGAGAATATCCCACAAGTAATGGATGATCCGTGGACTGGATACACCTTACAAGAGAAATATCTTCATGGATATGGAATCTATTATCGTGCCCAGGAACTCCACTCTGGTACTGGGAACCAGAGAACTCTTTCCTAAATTTATCTTCCATCCATGAGATTGAAGAAGAAGAAGAGCTCTCGAATGGTCCTCTGCCAGCCTGCAGGATGGAGCTTGAACCAGAATGTCATCCAAATAAGGTGCTACTGTAATGCCGCTGGATCTCGCCACCGTGAGCAGAGCCCCCAGAACCTTTGTAAACACTCTTGGAGCAGTAGTCAGACCGAAGGGAAGAGCTACAAACTGGAAGTGCTGATACAGAAAAGCAAATCTTAAGAACTTGAAGTGATCCTTGTGTATTGGAACATGAAGCTAAGCATCCTTCAAGTCTATCGTGGTCATGAACTGTCCTTCTTGAACTAAGGGCAGAATAGACCTTATCGTTTCCATCTTGAATGATAGTACCGACAGAAACTTGTTTAAACACTTTAGGTCCAGGATCGGGTGAAACGTATCCTCCTTTGGGACCACAAAAAGGTTTGAGTAGTATCCCAGACCTCTTTCTGCTAGAGGTACTGGCACAATGACTCCTAGGGAGGAGAGATCCCTCACGCACCCTAGAAAGGCGTCTCGTTTTTCTGGTCTTGAAGACAGGTTTGATAAGAGGAATCTGCCCCTGGGTGGATGAGATTTGAAACCTATCCTGTAACCCTGGACAACGACCTCCAGAACCCAAGGGTCTTGATTGTCTCCCAGCCAAGCCTCCACAAAGAGTTAGTCTGCCTCCCACGCGATCCAGTGACGGATCGGGGGCCACCCCTTCATGCCGATTTTGTCTCAGCGGGCTTCTTGTTCTGCTTGGATTTGTTCCAAGATTGAGCTGGTTTCCAAGTTCCCTTGGACTGATCAGGCTTCGCGGAGGGCTGCTAACGCTGGGACTTATCCGAACGAAAGGGACGAAAATTAGGACCCTGTCCTTTAGCTTTATTTTTCTTATCCTGCGGTAAAAAGGCACCCTTGCCCCAGTGACCGTGGATATAATAGAGTCCAGTCCTGGACCAAAAAAGAACCTTCCCCTTAAATGGAAGGGAAAGCAATCTAGATTTGGAAGTCATGACTTCAACCATAGAGCTCAACAGGCAAGAACAGAAAATCCTGATGTCTTAGCATTCAAGCGGATAATCTGCATATATGCGTCACAAATAAACGAATAAGCAACCTTCAAGGCCTTAAAGGGACAGTCAACACCAGCATTTTTGTTGTTTAAAAAGATGGATAATCCCTTAATTACCAATTCCCCAGTTTTGCATAACCAACACAGTTATAATTATACACGTTTTACCTCTATAATTACCTTGTATCTAGGCCTCAGCAGACTGCCCCCTTATTTCAGTTCTTTTGACAGACTTGCAGTTTACCCAATCAGAGCTGTCTCCATGGTAAATTCACGTGCATGAGCTCAATGTTATCTATATGAAAGACATGAATTAATGCCCTCTAGTGGTGAAAAACTATCAAAATGCATTTAGATTAGAGGCGGCCTTCAAGGTCTAAGAAATTAGCATATGAACTTCCTAGGTTTAGCTTTTAACTAAGAATACCAAGAGAACAAAGCAAAATTGGTGATAAAAATAAAATGGAAAGTTGTCTAAAGTTACATGCCCTATCTGAATCATGAAAGTTTTTTTGGACTTGACTGTCCCTTTAATTCTTTCCTGGATCTCATTGAGGGGAGTTTCCACCTCAATCATCTCCGACAGGGAGTCACACTAATAGGTAGAAGCTCCAGCCACCGCAGCAACCGCCGATGCCGGCTGAAACAAAAATCCTGTGTGCTGAAACATCTTTCTTAACAGAGTTTCCAGCTTCTTATCCCTGGGCTCCTTAAATGACGAACTATCCTTGAGCAGGATAGTGGTGCGCTTAGCAAGCGTGGAGATAGCTCCATTCACCTTAGGGCCAGATCCCCATAACTCTAATTGGGAGTCGGGAACAATTTTTTTTAAAAGAAGAAGGGGAAAAAGAGGATCTAAGTCTTTCCCATTCATTCCTAATGATATTTGCCATCTTTACGGGAACCAGGAAAGTTTGTGGTACCACCCCTGGGAAGGATAGCAGTATTTAAACGTTCGCTTGTGCTTAGCAGGGCGAGGTAAAGCACTAAAGGCCACAGACACTGCCGTTTGCAACTGCTCAGTAAAGTCTGTCGGTAACAGTGTCCTCCCGAAGGAGGATTAGTAGTGCAATGGGGAGCTGCACGTGTAATAGGAGATGATTGCAGGGAACGCACCTAGCGGGACGGAGATCCCTCAGAGGTTGACGACTCCGTGGTACTAAAAATCTTGTTCTTTTTAGATGTCACTACTCTATCAAGGCATGATAATAATTGAGCAGACGGGTATACCGGAGCTTCCTCACAATAAAAACAGGTATTGGATTTAGTTAAAGAGGGAGTACCCTCTAACGCATCAGAGTCCTCCAAAATAATATAGAAAAAATAAATGGCACCTTTATACTTCCAATGGCCAGGGGAACTCACCACCTCCTATGACCCAGGTCCCAGAGAGAAACCGCTTTGTCTCCTATAAACCGCACGTTCAGGAAAAGGAAGTTAATGAGGCCAAACCCGGTCACATGGAGTGCCATGCAGGACCGCCCCTGCTGCAGGAAGAAAGCGCGCCAAACTGACAGGCTGCACAGTTATCCAAACCGAAAGTAAACCTGAATGTTTGCCAGAGCTTCATCTCACACATGTCGCAGCATAAAACATAATAAAGCAAATCATGTATAAATCCCCCCTGTTCAATAATCCCCTTCCAGAGATATTAACCCTTGATTCCATACAGATAAAGGAGTCACACTGTGACTCTGTCTTCTTACGTTATCATATAAGATAAAATGAAACAATCTTACCGGAATCATCGCCGTGGAACAGACACACAGCCTCTCAAGTTTGACAGTCTTGTAGCATCGCACCTGACATGGACTTGAGTGAAGAAGCAGGCAGTGAAACTCGTCAACACTGATTGCTTAGGAGTTGTTAATACAAGTCTGGATGGTTTCTCCAGACCCTAACCTTCCTCAATGCTCTCACTGATAGGCTGACAAGACTACTTTAAACTCCAGTCCCATAGCAAAGAGAATTACCCTCCATAAGAGGCTACTCTGAATCTTCCGACACTTCTCTGCCATCCTCCTGTGACGAAAGGCAAAGAATGACTGGGGGATGAGGGGAGTGGGGGACGTATTAAGCCTTTGGCTGGGGTGTCTTTGCGTCCTCCTGGTGGCCAGGTTCTGTAAGGAATGAAGCCGTGGACTCTCCTCATATTAAGATGGAAACTAATGATATAAAACTACCATTAGTTACATGTACAAGTTATATAATGACATATATATTACTGTCTGATTACAGTACAGTACTGTGTATATGAGTGTACTACTATGTATATAAAACTGATATAAAACTACAATTAGTTACAAGTATAAGTTATATAATGACAATACATATATATATACATATATACATATATATATATATATATATATATATATATATACACACACACACATACACATACACACTGATCATGAAGTCACAACACTTTGTTTAATGGGGTCCCAGCAGCCCAGGTGTCTACACAGTAACAGAACCAGGTCTCACAGGCACACCTGTGCCACATTCTGCCATGTTTTGTCCTATCAGGATACTATGCCAGCACCATCAAATGTTCAATGTGTGCTGAATTATTTGCCAACAAAACTGAGTCCAACTTAACAGCAACTGACAGATTATTGAAACCTGTGTGCTTAAGACCAACAGATAGGAAACCAGTGTGAGCCATAAGCAGACAGAGCTATAAACTCACAGCCCATCTTCAGGCCATAGGGAATATTGTAAACTGGTTTCCAGTGGGATTAGGAATGTGAGCGAAGGGAACCATCAGTAAACAGAAAGGACAGCAACAGCCGCACAAATATCACCCTGTGACCCACCAGCTACTACAGCTGGCACCAACCAGAGCTGCACAAATAACCTTGTGACCCACCAGCTACTACCGCTGGCACCAGAGCCGCACAAATATCACCCTGTGACCCACCAGCTACTACAGCTGGCACCAACCAGAGCCGTACAAACATCACCCTGTGACCCACCAGCTACTACAGCTGGCACCAACCAGAGCCGCACAAACACCCTGTGACCTACCAGCTACTACAGCAGGCACCAACCAGAGCCGCACAAACATCACCCTGTGACCCAGCAGCTACTACAGCTGGCACCAACCAGAACCGCACAAACATCACCCTGTGACCCACCAGCTACTACAGCTGGCACCAACCAGAGCCGCACAAATATCACCCTATGACCAACCAGCTACTACAGCTGGCACTAACCAGAGCCGCACAAACATCACCCTGTGACCCAACAGCTACTACAGCTGGCACCAACCAGAGCCGCACAAATATCACCCTGTGACCCACCAGCTACTACAGCTGGCACCAACCAGAGCCGTACAAATATCACCTTGTGACCCACCAGCTACTACAGCTGGCACTAACCAGTGCTGCACAACCATCACCCTGTGACCCACCAGCTACTACAGCTGGCACCAACCAGAGCCGTAAAAATATCACCTTGTGACCCACCAGCTACTACAGCTGGCACCAACCAGAGCTGCACAAACATCACCCTGTGACCCACCAGCTACTACAGCTAGCACCAGAGCTGCACAAACACCACCCTGTGACCCACCAGCTACTACAGCTGGCACCAACCAGAGGCGCACAAACATCACCCTGTGACCCACCAGCTACTACAGCTGGCACCAACCAGAGGCACACAAACATCACCCTGTGACTCACCAGCTACTGCAGCTGGCACCAACCAGAGCCGCACAAACATCGCCCTGTGACCCACCAGCTACTACAGCTGGCACCAACCAGAGCCGCACAATCACCCTGTGACTCACCAGCTACTACAGCTGGCACCAACCAGAGCCGCACAAACATCACCCTGTGACCCACCAGCTACTACAGCTGGCACCAACATCACCCTGTGACCCACCAGCTACTACAGCTGGCACCAACCAGAGCCGCACAAACATCACCCTGTGACCTACCAGCTACTACAGCTGACACCAACCAGAGCCGTACAAACATCACCCTGTGACCCACCAGCTACTACAGCTGGCACCAACATCACCCTGTGACCCACCAGCTACTACAGCTGGCACCAACCAGAGCCGCACAAACATCACCCTGTGACCCACCAGGGGGCGAGAAACGCGTTGAGGCCGAGATTCAGAGAGCACTGTGAGTCAGTGTATGCAGACGGAGTGTAAAACAGAATCAGCTGTTGTCGGGTGGTGACGTCACACGCCGACCGGGTACATCGCTGTTCACTTCCCAAGCGTGTACAGACCACAGGATTGCTCAAGTTCAGCTGTTATTTTAAAGATACCTTTATGTGATTTTAACCACGCCAGATATTGTGAGTATTTGGCTTGCTTGTTGTAAATAAAGAGTGCTTATTTCATACAATATTGCACTATTGGAGTCCTTCTTTCTTTCACAGACTGCGCTGTTTTTCTGGGAGAGAAGTGTTTGGTGATTAAACTGCAAGACAAGCAGTGTGTTTGAAATAGCTGCAGCTGGGTCTGAAAGGAATATCTTTGGAACAACTAAAATCAACAGTAAGACTGTGTCCACATTTGGATTTATACAAAATTATTGGTTCCCATTTATAAGACTTTATTTTAGTTTATTTTTTATTATTATTCTTTTTATTATTTCTCAACCAATATACATATTTTCATATATATTTTTTATTTTTTATACAAATATAATTGTTAGGTTCGAAATTGTTTATCTTGGAATAGAATACTCATTCAATTCTGCATATATTTTTTAAATAATTGTTTTTAATTTTTGCTGGGATAGTATTGCGCTGTATCATTTGGTGGTAGTTTGTGGCACCAACCAGAGCTGCACAACCATCACCCTGTGACCCACCTGCTACTACAGCTGGCACCAACCAGAGCCGTACAAACATCACCCTGTGACCCACCTGCTACTACAGCTGGCACCAACCAGAGCCGTACAAACATCACCCTGTGACCCACCTGCTACTACAGCTGGCACCAACCAGAGACGCACAAACATCACCCTGTGACCCACCAGCTACTACAGCTGGCACCAACCAGAGCCGCACAAACATCACCCTGTGACCCCCCAGCTACTACAGCTGGCACCAACCAGAGCCGCACAAACATCACCCTGTGACCCACCAGCTACTACAGCTGGCACCAACCAGAGCCGTACAAACATCACCCTGTGACCCACCAGCTACTACAGCTGGCACCAACCAGAGGCGCACAAACATCACCCTGTGACCCACCAGCTACTACAGCTGGCACCAACCAGAGCCGTACAAACATCACCCTGTGACCCACCAGCTACTACAGCTGGCACCAACCAGTGCTGCACAACCATCACCCTGTGACCCACCAGCTACTACAGCTGGCACCAACCAGAGCCGTACAAACATCACCCTGTGACCCCCCAGCTACTACAGCTGGCACCAACCAGAGCCGCACAAACATCACCCTGTGACCCACCAGCTACTACAGCTGGCACCAACCAGAGCCGCACAAACATCACCCTGTGACCCCCCAGCTACTACAGCTGGCACCAACCAGAGCCGCACAAACATCACCCTGTGACCCCCCAGCTACTACAGCTGGCACCAACCAGAGCCGTACAAATATCACCCTGTGACCCCCCAGCTACTACAGCTGGCACCAACCAGAGCCGCACAAACATCACCCTGTGACCCCCC
The DNA here is from genome assembly GCF_027579735.1 of Bombina bombina. Taxonomy (NCBI): domain Eukaryota; kingdom Metazoa; phylum Chordata; class Amphibia; order Anura; family Bombinatoridae; genus Bombina; species Bombina bombina. Next base: position 1,151,273,387 of record NC_069503.1, on the reverse strand, counting down.
AGCTACTACAGCTGGCACCAACCAGTGCTGCACAACCATCATGGAGAGATGTAGTGATAAAAACGGAAAAAGTAATTTCTATAGGAATCCCATTAGAGAGGTTACTCCTGCATGACAGTTTGACTGTAACTACAACCGTGAAGAAGCAACAATATCTGTGCTGTACAGAGGACGACACTACCCTATGCAACAAACCTAATAACAAGGTACCAACTACTGAACCCATCATGTGTGTCTAGGACATATCAGGCAGAAAGCAACACTAGAATGGATAAATCTTAGGAGCCAGACTTCTTGGTCTATTCTACAAGACCTTACAATCCCCCCCCACTTGTCTGACTCATCTTTTTGGCGATTTCTAATAAACTAAATTTGTCACCTGCTGGATTTGTGAGCGGAGCATTTTACCGGAAGACCTGACAATGCAGGATGGGAAAAAACAACTTAAAATGAAGGTAATTCTTTAGGGAGGGAGGGATGACTGGGTCTGGGCTTGTGAGACAGACTGTTGTTAAAACAGGAAAACTCAGCTTCCCACAGCTTGTGAGCAAAAGAAAGGAAGCAGGAAGGAATTCCTAATGAGTGTCAGGTTTGTACACAGGCCGCCGGGTAAGTAGGTGCAGCCCAGACACAGTCATTAGAGCAGAACTTGTGTGATCAGAGGGAGGAGCAGATCACACTGCTAAATAATGCAGACCGTTATTACTAAACCATCACTAAGCTGGTACAAGTGTCAGCCCTTAGGGCTTTACATAAAAAGGACGCGGTGATGAAAAGAAACTTCCTACTGTATCTCAGTACTGTATACAGAAGGTTTATATTCGGCTCCACTGAAGAGCTCTCTGTGATTATTCATGCAAGCGATAGCCAACACTAAATGCCCAACTTACCCAACAGAAAACGTCTCACTCTGGGGGTGACAACATCTACTACAGCTGGGTACTGAAACACCACTAATAATAAGAACGCATCCTGCGCAATCTGTTGGCACTCTACAAATAAATGATAATAATAGTGCAAACCCATAACACATGCAGACAGAAACTCAGAAGTTATATACTCTGTAATACACACATGGTCAAGAGAAAATAAAGTATACCCTGCACTACTGCGCTTAACTGAACACCACTGTCATACCTGCACTACTGCGCTTAACTGAACACCACTGTCATACCTGCACTACTGCGCTTAACTGAACACCACTGTCATACCTGCACTACTGCGCTTAACTGAACACCACTGTCATACCTGCACTACTGCCCTTAACTGAACACCACTGTCATACCTGCACTACTGCGCTTAACTGAACACCACTGTCATACCTGCACTACTGCGCTTAACTGAACACCACGGTCATACCTGCACTACTGCGCTTAACTGAACACCACGGTCATACCTGCACTACTGCGCTTAACTGAACACCACTGTCATACCTGCACTACTGCGCTTAACTGAACACCACTGTCATACCTGCACTACTGCGCTTAACTGAACACCACTGTCATACCTGCACTACTGCGCTTAACTGAACACCACTGTCATACCTGCACTACTGCGCTTAACTGAACACCACTGTCATACCTGCACTACTGCGCTTAACTGAACACCACTGTCATACCTGCACTACTGCGCATAACTGAACACCACTGTCATACCGGCACTACTGCGCATAACTGAACACCACTGTCATACCGGCACTACTGCGCTTAACTGAACACCACTGTCATACCTGCACTACTGCGCTTAACTGAACACCACTGTCATACCTGCACTACTGCGCTTAACTGAACAACACTGTCATACCTGCACTACTGCGCTTAACTGAACACCACTGTCATACCTGCACTACTGCGCTTAACTGAACACCACTGTCATACCTGCACTACTGCGCTTAACTGAACACCACTGTCATACCTGCACTACTGCGCTTAACTGAACACCACTGTCATACCTGCACTACTGCGCTTAACTGAACACCACTGTCATACCAGCACTACCCATCTAGCAGCAAGAACGTGACAAAGTAGCGGTCACACGTGCTGTGTATGCAGTTATATATACGCACTGGCACCTCACAAACAGCACACACTGCAATAATAGACTGACCTACAAAACCCAAGTGTATCCCTGAACGTTGTGTCACGAAGCCTTAGGTGAGAGCTAAGTACGGAAATTCCCAGCTTCACTGAGGCACAGTCAGGTGCAAATAAAAGCAACCAGTAAGTGCCCATAATGTTACTCCTGGCCCTGGTATTACCATCAGGATCAAATGTGACCTCATACAAACTAACGCACCAAAGCCTTTTATAATGGCAGTTGTCGTGTGCAGACTCTCACTGTACCGTATCCGACAGATAGAAGTCAGTAACGCATCTGCTGCTACATAAGGGTTATCACTCATGTAATTACCTTCCTCCTAATACCACCCTGTAATAGGAGCTAATGGCAGCTGTATTAAATGATAATAAGAGACAAGCTGTTTAGCTCCTAGTTCAGAGATGCATTTATGTACGTGTCAATAATGTATGACATACCCAGATGTGTGTCAGGGCCCACAGCTGGAGCGAGTGGCGTGTAGGGCCCCACAGCTGGAGCAAGGGGTGTGTAGGCCCCCACAGCTGGAGCGAGGGGCGTGTAGGGCCCCACAGCTGGAGCGAGGGGCGTGTAGGGCCCCACAGCTGGAGCGAGGGGTGTGTAGGGCCCCACAACTGGGGCGAGGGATGTGTCACGTCCCTCTGATGATTTCACACAAAAGAGCTAAAGAATAGGATTTCTTACACTTGGCAGAACAGATTAACTGACCCATTGATGAGCGTCTCTCCCTGCCCTCTGCCATTATATCCCTGGCGTACGGAGCTTTATTATAATCCCTGGCCCAGATGTGTTCAGCAAACTTTCAGCCAGCCTCACTTTACACTAAAGCAGACCCGGCAATAAAAGTTACAGGCCCAGCTGCCAGTAGTCACATGTGAGAGGAGAGCGCTCAGACATGCAACAACGTCTTCTCTGCTCACATTGGCCATAGATTATTATTTATTTGTAACGTAGAACAAAGCACCGAAGTGCTGCCCACACTGGGGTCTCATTCACTGGACAACACAAAGGCTGGGGGCCCCTGTCTAAACGATATAAGCAAGGTTAACTCTTGCCCTGCTGGAGTAGACGCTCCTCTAGGTGACCTAGTGACACTGCAGGCAGATATGTTGTGTGAAAAACAGAATTCAATAACTTTACTACTTTTGGCACAACATGACCATCAATTTCAAATCACAAACGTTTATATTGCATAACTTACCAACGTTTACAGCAAAAAGATCTTTCAGAATACTATAAAATTGTAATTTATATTTCCAAGATGACGCCAGTAAATCCAACCCACTATTATGGACCATTTACTACCAAACTCAATCGCCAATCGTATTGCGATTTCTTGCATATCATTAACTGACTAATTCGTCAACCGGCGCATGTGCATTGCGATCCGTTGACTTTTCTTACTGGCTCCCAAACTTTAAACAGATTTATCGACCCCTGCCTTAGAATGCTGTGGGAACAACGCATGCGCTTTTGAACAGTCAATCAATTATATCGGTTGTCCTGTTCTCACTGACCGTGTAACGATATAAGGAGTATGAGGTTGTATTTTTATTGCTGTTATTCTGAGGTGGAGTTTCACATCACAAACTCAATTAGTGACTTATTACAACGATTGTGTAACAGACATTCGTAAGCTTTACTTTCTATAGTTACTACATTGAGCTCGTGATTTGAACGCCACATCGTATAACAGGTAATATTCTGTTCTTTTAGTGAATACTGTCCAATAAACCATATTCAATACCATATAATAAGTATAAATTTATATAAATATACTCGTTTTAATGCCACTTTATCTCATTTTTTATTGATTAATATATACTGAATTTATATATATATTTTATTGTTATTATTAAGTTATTATGAGTCTTTATTAATCATATATATATATATATATATATATATATATATATATATATATATATATATATATATATATATATATATATATATATATATATATATATATATATATATAATAAATGGCCAAGTATGTTTGTCTTTTGCAGTCATGCGCAGAAGAGACTGCACGTGACAAACAAACCTGGCCGTTTGGATCCTGACACTCAGCACAGAGCAAGGCTGAAGCGGAGTGTCAGGGGGCGTGACCGACGGGAGCGTTGCCGGGTGCGGCTTGGACGGGTGTCGCCGTGATTGGGGCGTGGCCGGGCGGGGTGCCGCGATGGGGGCATGGCCAGAGAGGCAAAGTGTTTGAAAGACAGAGCCAGAGAGGGGGGGAGAAGGGCCAAATAGAGGGGGAGGGAGAGAGCCAAATAGAGGGGGGGGGGGGGAGTGAGCAAAAGAGGAAAGAGAGCCAAAGAGGGGGGAGAGAGAGCCGGGGAGAGAGAGCCAAAGCGGGGGGGGGGAGAGCCAAAGAGGGTAGAGAGAGAGCAAAAGAGGGGGAGAGAGGGGGGAGAGAGAGCGCAAAAGAGAGGGGGGAGAGAGAGCGCAAAAGAGAGGGGGGAGAGAGAGCGCAAAAGAGAGGGGGGAGAGAGAGCGCAAAAGAGAGGGGGGAGAGAGAGCGCAAAAGAGAGGGGGGAGAGAGAGCGCAAAAGAGAGGGGGGAGAGAGAGCGCAAAAGAGAGGGGGGAGAGAGAGCGCAAAAGAGAGGGGGGAGAGAGAGCGCAAAAGAGAGGGGGGAGAGAGAGCGCAAAAGAGAGGGGGGAGAGAGAGCGCAAAAGAGAGGGGGGAGAGAGAGCGCAAAAGAGAGGGGGGAGAGAGAGCGCAAAAGAGAGGGGGGAGAGAGAGCGCAAAAGAGAGGGGGGAGAGAGAGCGCAAAAGAGAGGGGGGAGAGAGAGCGCAAAGAGATGGGGGGAGAGATAGGGCAAAAGAGAGGGGGGAGAGAGAGAGCGCAAAAGAGAGGGGGGAGAGAGAGCGCAAAAGAGAGGGGGAGAGAGAGCGCAAAAGAGAGGGGGGAGAGAGCACAAAAGAGAGGGGGGAGAGAGCACAAAAGAGAGGGGGGAGAGAGCACAAAAGAGAGGGGAGAGAGAGCACAAAAGAGAGGGGGGAGAGAGCACAAAAGAGAGGGGGGAGAGAGTGCAAAAGAGAGGGGGGAGAGAGCGCAAAAGAGAGGGGGGAGAGAGAGCGCAAAAGAGAGGGGGGAGAGAGAGCGCAAAAGAGAAGGGGGAGAGAGCGCAAAAGAGAGGGGGGAGAGAAAGCAAAAGAGAGGGGGGAGAGAAAGCAAAAGAGAGGGGGGAGAGAGCAAGGGGTGGGACCGCTGTACTGCAAAAAATGGCCCATGTACACGGGCTTTAGTACTAGTGTGTGTGTGTATGAATTAACAAGTAGAAAGTAGGGGAGAGTATCCCCTAACAAACCCTATGAGCGCTTCTAAGAAAGGTATCAAGTACCTATATTTAAGGCACCCCTATATACTGTTATCTCTGTTGGAAATAAAGACAGCCTGTCCTATATATCAAGAGGAGTCCCTTCACACCTCTAACAATACAAACATAAATACAAGAGAGTAACAGGATGGCACTTAGTATAACAGAGCATAAAACAAACCGATGCTTATCAGACCACAACGTGTCCCGGAGGATGACAATTCTTAAAACATAGCTAGACCCTGTGTAACTGTATATATTTTTTTTTTCCACACATGATAGCAGGATTGTGACTTGTTAATATTTCGTAAGTCTGTATATTATCCTCAAAGTGCTATGTATTAATGTGAATTATATATATTGTATACAACTACATGCTAAAATAATATGGGTTTAAAGGACCAGTAAACACAGCAGATTTGCATAATCAACAAATGCAAGATAACAAGACAATACAATAGCATTTACTCTGAATTTCAAATGAGTAGTAGATTATTTTCTAACACATTTTAAAGTTATGTATATTTCCACTCCCCCTGTACCATGTGATAGCAATCAGCCAATCACAAATGCATAAACGTATAGTCTGAGTTCTTGCACATGCTCAGTAGGAGCTGGTGACTCAAAAAAAGTGCAAATATAAAAGACGGTGCACATTTTTTTTTAATGAAAGTAAATTGGAAAGTTGTTTAAAATGGCATGCTGTATCTGAATCATTAAAATTTAATAAAACCTGAGTGTCCCTTTAATTCATCATTAGTTGATTTTTTTCAGATATATAGATTTAATGCTCGTTATTGTTAGGGAGATTCTCCACAGCTCAGCGCTCCGTTCTTACCTGCTCTATGCAGCAATGTCATCAGCTCTCTAGAAAATAGATACAGGGGGTCTGCTGGTTTGATGGCGAGTGACGTATACTATGACGAGTCATAAATATTGCACATGCGCAAAGCAACATTTCTCCACCATTTTCATAACCTAGGTTATCGTTCTGGATTGGAGGATTACGTAAAAATAGCCGCCGGTGGGTTTGGGAAAAAATATTTTCAAAGTTATATATCTAATAAACAGTAGTAATTCAAAAAAGCAATGCCAATAACAATTATAGGTAAAATATATTAATCTTGCAATTGAAGATTAGTTTTTATCATGGTTTAGTGTCCCTTTAACTTGTTTAGGATCATCTCAAGTAAACACCTAACACAACTACACTGCAGTGGTGCAAGAAGACCGCTGCCGTGCGCGTTTTTCACTTCAGCCACTTGTCCAATGTCAAATCTTGTGTCTGCCTGAGAGACTCAATCAACAGCATTTAAAAGGGACAGTGCACGGTGTGTAATTACAGGACAGTTGTGTTGCTATAGAATAACATATGAGACAAGTCTTAACGTTTTAAAGCAAAGTAACATACTATTTCCCGGAAATATTTATCAACAGCCAAACTTTACCCATCAGCTACCTTATTTGGAGGAGCCAATTGGGGCTTTAGTCTACAGACAACAAGGCTAACCAATGTTAGTATAAGCACCGTTCTTACACACACATATCACAAGCAGTAAGATGTTAGTATAAGCATCGCTCTTACACACACACATATCACAAGCAGTAAGATGTTAGTATAAGCACCGTTCTTACACACACGCACATATATCACAAGCAGTAAGATGTTAGTATAAGCACCGTTCTTACACACACACATATCACAAGCAGTAAGATGTTAGTATAAGCATCGTTCTTACACACACACATATCACAAGCAGTAAGGTGTTAGTATAAGCACTGTTCTTACACACACACATATCACAAGCAGTAAGATGTTAGTATAAGCACCGTTCTTACACACACACATATCACAAGCAGTAAGATGTTAGTATAAGCACCGTTCTTACACACACACATATCACAAGCAGTAAGATGTTAGTATAAGCACCGTTCTTACACACACACATATCACAAGCAGTAAGATGTTAGTATAAGCACCATTCTTATACACACACACACAGATATCACAAGCAGTAATGTGTTAGTATAAGCACCGTTCTTACACACACACATATCACAGGCAGTTAGATGTTAGTATAAGCACCGTTCTTACACACACACATATCACAAGCAGTAAGCTGTTAGTATAAGCATCGTTCTTACACACACACACATATCACAAGCAGTAAGGTGTTAGTATAAGCACCGTTCTTACACACACACATATCACAGGCAGTAAGATGTTAGTATAAGCACCGTTCTTACACACACACATATCACAGGCAGTAAGGTGTTAGTATAAGCACCGTTCTTACACACACACATATCACAAGCAGTAAGGTGTTAGTATAAGCACCGTTCTTACACACACACATATCACAAGCAGTAATGTGTTAGTATAAGCACCGTTCTTACACACACACATATCACAAGCAGTAATGTGTTAGTATAAGCACCGTTCTTACACACACACATATCACAAGCAGTAAGCTGTTAGTATAAGCATCGTTCTTACACACACACATATCACAAGCAGTAAGGTGTTAGTATAAGCACCGTTCTTACACACACACATATCACAAGCAGTAATGTGTTAGTATAAGCACCGTTCTTACACACACACATATCACAAGCAGTAATGTGTTAGTATAAGCACCGTTCTTACACACACACATATCACAGGCAGTTAGATGTTAGTATAAGCACCGTTCTTACACACACACATATCACAAGCAGTAATGTGTTAGTATAAGCACCGTTCTTACACACACACATATCACAAGCAGTAATGTGTTAGTATAAGCACTGTTCTTACACACACACATATCACAAGCAGTAATGTGTTAGTATAAGCACCGTTCTTACACACACGCACATATATCACAGGCAGTAAGATGTTAGTATAAGCACCATTCTTATACACACACACACAGATATCACAAGCAGTAAGATGTTGGTATAAGCACCATTCTTATACACACACACAGATATCACAAGCAGTAAGGTGTTAGTATAAGCACCGTTCTTACACACACACATATCACAGGCAGTTAGATGTTAGTATAAGCACCGTTCTTACACACACACATATCACAGGCAGTTAGATGTTAGTATAAGCACCATTCTTATACACACACACAGATATCACAAGCAGTAAGATGTTGGTATAAGCACCATTCTTATACACACACACAGATATCACAAGCAGTAAGGTGTTAGTATAAGCACCGTTCTTACACACACACATATCACAGGCAGTTAGATGTTAGTATAAGCATCGTTCTTACACACACACACATATCACAAGCAGTAATGTGTTAGTATAAGCACCATTCTTACACACACACATATCACAGGCAGTTAGATGTTAGTATAAGCACCGTTCTTACACACACGCACATATATCACAAGCAGTAAGATGTTAGTATAAGCACCATTCTTATACACACACACACAGATATCACAAGCAGTAAGGTGTTAGTATAAGCACCATTCTTATACACACACACACAGATATCACAAGCAGTAAGGTGTTAGTATAAGCACCGTTCTTACACACACACATATCACAGGCAGTAAGGTGTTAGTATAAGCACCGTTCTTACACACACACATATCACAAGCAGTAAGATGTTAGTATAAGCACCGTTCTTACACACACACATATCACAAGCAGTAAGATGTTAGTATAAGCACCGTTCTTACACACACACATATCACAAGCAGTAATGTGTTAGTATAAGCACCGTTCTTACACACACACATATCACAGGCAGTAAGGTGTTAGTATAAGCACCGTTCTTACACACACACATATCACAGGCAGTAAGGTGTTAGTATAAGCACCATTCTTATACACACACACACAGATATCACAAGCAGTAAGGTGTTAGTATAAGCACCGTTCTTACACACACAAATATCACAGGCAGTAAGATATTAGTATAAGCACCGTTCTTACACACACAGATATCACAGGCAGTAAGATATTAGTATAAGCACCGTTCTTACACACACACACACCCACACACATATATATACATATATCACAGGCAGTAAGATATTAGTATAAGTACCGTTCTTACACACACACAGATATCACAAGCGGTAAGATGTTAGTATAAGCACTGTTCTTACACACGCACATATATCACAGGCAGTTAGATGTTAGTATAAGCACCGTTCTTACACACGCACATATATCACAGGCAGTAAGATGTTAGTATAAGCACCGTTCTTACACACGCACATATATCACAGGCAGTTAGATGTTAGTATAGACACCGTCCTTACACACGCACATATCACAAGCAGTAATGTGTTAGTATAAGCACCGTTCTTATACACACACACAGATATCACAAGCAGTAAGATGTTAGTATAAGCACCGTTCTTATATACACACATATATCACAAGCAGTAAGATGTTAGTATAAGCACCGTTCTTACACACGCACATATATCACAAGCAGTAAGATGTTAGTATAAGCACCGTTCTTACACACACATCACAGGCAGTAAGATGTTAGTATAAGCACCGTTCTTACACACGCACATATATCACAAGCAGTAAGATGTTAGTATAAGCACCGTTCTTACACACACACACACATCACAAGCAGTAAGATGTTAGTATAAGCACCGTTCTTACACACACACACACATCACAAGCAGTAAGATGTTAGTATAAGCACCGTTCTTACACACGCACATATATCACAAGCAGTAAGATGTTAGTATAAGCACCGTTCTTATATACACACACATCACAAGCAGTAAGATGTTAGTATAAGCACCGTTCTTATATACACACACATCACAAGCAGTAAGATGTTAGTATAAGCACCGTTCTTATATACACACATATCACAAGCAGTAAGATGTTAGTATAAGCACCGTTCTTATATACACACATATCACAAGCAGTAAGATGTTAGTATAAGCACCGTTCTTACACACACACACACACATCACAAGCAGTAAGATGTTAGTATAAGCACCGTTCTTACACACACACACATCACAAGCAGTAAGATGTTAGTATAAGCACCGTTCTTACACACACACACATCACAAGCAGTAAGATGTTAGTATAAGCACCGTTCTTATATACACACACACAGATATCACAAGCAGTAAGGTTTTAGTATAAGCACCGTTCTTACACATATATTTCACAGGCAGTAAGATATTAGTATAAGTACCGTTCTTAAACACACACAGATATCACAAGCGGTAAGATGTTAGTATAAGCACTGTTCTTACACACACACACACACACACACATATATATATATATATCACAAGCAGTAAGATGTTAGTATAAACACCGTCCTTACACACACACATATATCACAGGCAGTAAGATGTTAGTATAAGCACCGTTCTTACACACACACATATCACAAGCAGTAAGGTGTTAGTATAAGCACCGTTCTTACACACACACATATCACAAGCAGTAAGATGTTAGTATAAGCACCGTTCTTACACACACACATATCACAAGCAGTAAGATGTTAGTATAAGCACCGTTCTTACACACACACATATCACAAGCAGTAAGATGTTAGTATAAGCACCGTTCTTACACACACACACATCACAGGCAGTAAGATGTTAGTATAAGCACCGTTCTTACACACACACATATCACAAGCAGTAATGTGTTAGTATAAGCACCGTTCTTACACACACACATATCACAAGCAGTAAGATGTTAGTATAAGCACCGTTCTTACACACACACATATCACAAGCAGTAAGATGTTAGTATAAGCACCGTTCTTACACACACACATATCACAGGCAGTAAGATGTTAGTATAAGCACCGTTCTTACACACACACATATCACAAGCAGTAAGATGTTAGTATAAGCACCGTTCTTACACACACACATATCACAGGCAGTAAGATGTTAGTATAAGCACCGTTCTTACACACACACATATCACAAGCAGTAAGATGTTAGTATAAGCACCGTTCTTACACACACACATATCACAAGCAGTAAGATGTTAGTATAAGCACCGTTCTTACACACACACATATCACAGGCAGTAAGATGTTAGTATAAGCACCATCCTTACACACACACGCACATGTATCACAAGCAGTAAGATGTTAGTATAAGCACCGTTCTTACACACACACATATCACAGGCAGTTAGATGTTAGTATAAGCACCATCCTTACACACACACATATCACAGGCAGTTAGATGTTAGTATAAGCACCATTCTTATACACACACACACACATATCACAGGCAGTAAGATGTTAGTATAAGCACCGTTCTTACACACACACATATCACAGGCAGTAAGATGTTAGTATAAGCACCGTCCTTACACACACAGATATCACAGGCAATAAGATGTTAGTATAAACACTGTTCTTACACACACACACATATACATATATCACAAGCAGTAAGATGCTAGTATAAGCACCGTTCTTAAACACACACATACATATATCACAAGCAGTAAGATGCTAGTATAATCACCGTTCTTACACACACACACACACACACACACATATATCACAAGCAGTAAGATGCTAATATAAGCACTGTTCTTACACACACACACACACATATATCACAAGCAGTAAGATGCTAATATAAGCACCGTTCTTACACACACACACACATACATATATCACAAGCAGTAAGATGCTAGTATAATCACCGTTCTTACACACACACACACATATATCACAAGCAGTAAGATGCTAATATAAGCACTGTTCTTACACACACACACACACACACACATATATCACAAGCAGTAAGATGCTAGTATAATCACCGTTCTTACACACACACACACACACACACCACATACATATATCACAAGCAGTAAGATGCTAATATAAGCACTGTTCTTAACACACACACACACACATATCACAAGCAGTAAGATGCTAGTATAAGCACCGTTCTTACACACACACACACATACATATATCACAAGCAGTAAGATGCTAGTATAATCACCGTTCTTACACACACACACACACACACACACACACATATATATCACAAGCAGTAAGATGCTAATATAAGCACTGTTCTTACACACACACACACACACACACATATATCACAAGCAGTAAGATGCTAGTATAATCACCGTTCTTACACACACACACACACACATACATATATCACAAGCAGTAAGATGCTAGTATAATCACCGTTCTTACACACACACACACACATATATCACAAGCAGTAAGATGCTAATATAAGCACTGTTCTTACACACACACACACACACATACATATATCACAAGCAGTAAGATGCTAGTATAAGCACCGTTCTTACACACACACACACACACACATATATATATATATATATCACAAGCAGTAAGATGCTAGTATAAGCACCGTTCTTACACACACACACACACACACACACACACATATATATATATCACAAGCAGTAAGATGCTAGTATAAGCACCGTTCTTACACACACACACATATATATATATCACAAGCAGTAAGATGCTAGTACAAGCACTGTTCTTACACACACACATACATATATCACAAGCAGTAAGATGCTAGTATAAGCACCGTTCTTACACACACATACATATATATATATCACAAGCAGTAAGATGCTAGTACAAGCACCGTTCTTACACACACACACACATATATCACAAGCAGTAAGATGCTAGTATAAGCACCGTTCTTACACACACACATATATATATACATATATCACAAGCAGTAAGATGCTAGTATAAGCACCGTTCTTACACACACACACACACACACATATATATACATATATCACAAGCAGTAAGATGCTAGTATAAGCACCGTTCTTACACACACACATATATATATATCACAAGCAGTAAGATGCTAGTATAAGCACCGTTCTTACACACACACACACACACACATATATATACATATATCACAAGCAGTAAGATGTTAGTATAAGCACCGTTCTTACACACACACATATCACAAGCAGTAAGATGTTAGTATAAGCACCGTTCTTACACACACACATATCACAAGCAGTAAGATGTTAGTATAAGCACCGTTCTTACACACACACATATCACAAGCAGTAAGATGTTAGTATAAGCACCGTTCTTACACACACACACACACACAGATATCACAAGCAGTAAGATGTTAGTATAAGCACCGTTCTTACACACACACATATCACAAGCAGTAATGTGTTAGTATAAGCACCGTTCTTACACACACACATATCACAAGCAGTAAGATGCAAGTATAAGCACCGTTCTTACACACACACATATCACAGGCAGTTAGATGTTAGTATAAGCACCATCCTTACACACACACGCACATATATCCCAAGCAGTAAGATGTTAGTATAAGCACTGTTCTTACACACACACATATCACAAGCAGTAAGATGTTAGTATAAGCACCGTTCTTACACACACAGATATCACAGGCAGTAAGATGTTAGTATAAGCACCGTTCTTACACACACACATATCACAAGCAGTAAGATGTTAGTATAAGCACCGTTCTTACACACACACAGATATCACAGGCAGTAAGATGTTAGTATAAGCACCGTTCTTATATACACACACACAGATATCACAAGCAGTAAGGTGTTAGTATAAGCACCGTTCTTACACACACAGATATCACAGGCAATAAGATGCTAGTATAAGCACCGTTCTTACACACACACACATATACATATATCACAGGCAATAAGATGCTAGTATAAGCACCGTTCTTACACACACACACACATATATATACATATATCACAAGCAGTAAGATGCTAGTATAAGCACCGTTCTTACACACACACATATATATACATATATCACAAGCAGTAAGATGCTAGTATAAGCACCGTTCTTACACACACACACATATACATATATCACAAGCAGTAAGATGCTAGTATAAGCACCGTTCTTACACACACACACACACATATATATACATATATCACAAGCAGTAAGATGCTAGTATAAGCACCGTTCTTACACACACACACACACACACATATATATACATATATCACAAGCAGTAAGATGCTAGTATAAGCACCGTTCTTACACACACACACACACATATATATACATATATCACAAGCAGTAAGATGCTAGTATAAGCACCGTTCTTACACACACACATATATATACATATATCACAAGCAGTAAGATGCTAGTATAAGCACCGTTCTTACACACACACACATATATATATATATCACAAGCAGTAAGATGCTAGTATAAGCACCGTTCTTACACACACACATATATATATATATATATATCACAAGCAGTAAGATGCTAGTATAAGCACCGTTCTTACACACACATATCACAAGCAGTAAGATCGGCTGTGCTCGGGCAGGGGGCGGCATTGCACAAGAGTGCAAAATTAAGTTCATAACTCTTTAAAGAGACAGTAATGTCTAAATTAAACAGCATTCAGTTTTAAACAACATTCTCATTTAATTTTATTAGGGTTGCACCGATAACGATACTAGTATCGGTATCGGTACCGATACCAAGTATTTGCATGACTACTTGTACTCGTGCAAATGCACCGATACTTAAACCGATACCTCCACTTCCTACCCATATGCTATCTTGTGGCGTTTTTTTCAAACTGCATGTTCCCATTTCATTTTAAACTGGAGTGGAGACTAAACTAAAAATTGTTTACTACTGTTCTGCCAATACAAATTGTTGTTATTTGTATTATTGTAGGAGAGATCACTGTACCTCGTTCAGACAAACCCCTGAAGTACTGGGCAGTTAATAAACAGATTTCCAGCTCTGGCTAAAATGGTCCAAAAATATCTTTCTGCCCCATGCAGTAGTGTGGAAAGTGAAAGACTCGGACCTCCATACAAATGTCAGATTGATGTTATATAACAGCCTTACAACCCATTTGCATCACCCCTTTAAATTTAATATTTTATTGTAATATTTTTTATTTATAAACGTGTTCAGTGAACTTTTTTATTATTTCATAATGTCTTTTGAATTACAGTCCTTTATAATTATAAAGAAGGAATCTTAAATAATTAGTCTGTATTGTGTTTGGTAAACTGTCACATGACATAAAAAAAAAGTATCGGTAATTGGTATCGGCGAGTATTTGAAAACAAGTATCGGTATTCATACTTGGTCATAAAAAAATGGTATCGGTGCAACCCTAAATTTTATTATGCAACTTGCTTTATTTTCTTGGTATCCTTTGTTGAAGGAGCAACAATGCACTACTGGGAGCTAGCTACTGATCGGTGGCTGCACATGTCTCTCATCACTGTCTCAAAGTGTTCAGCTATCTCCCAATAGTGCATTGCGGCTCTTTCAACTAAGGATACCAAGAGAATGAAGCTAATTTGATCAAAGAAGTACATTGGAAAGTTAAACTAAATTTTCTGTCAGGATCAAGAATGAAAAATGTTAGATTTGATGATCTTCACTCTTCAGTTTGTTCTGCCATGTGCACCCACCTCACTAGTACCCACTTGTGTCCCAGGGATCACCCACTGGGAGTGTTTCTGTTTCCATACCAATCATTAGATATGCGACTACTCCATTAGTATACAAGATCCCCAGCTGGGCACAGAGGATCACTGCAGATCTGCACAAGTGGCAGAGACCAGGCTGTGATTCACAAGGAGCTGCACCCAGGACTGGCAAGAACAATGCTGTCTGTGTCTAACACAAGCTACCTTTAGTTCTCTGCCGTTATCAGTCTGATCATCCCCTGCTCCTCCCACAGAAACCTGTCCCAACCCCAAACACACGGCCGGCTGTCTTAGCAGGGACTGCCCACTAATCGCATTCATGGAAAATGGTTTCATCAGAGAAGAAAGCAGCACTAAAAATATATAGGGCCCCAGGTGAGCAGACTTCTGGGATTTATCCATTATAGAATTAACTTTTATTATTAGCTAATACAGCAGTATATAATATTACAGCCTCGTGCACATACACCTACCAACAAATCAATCCCTACACTTCACCGCGGTGCACACTGCCCCCCTAAACTCCCCACGGCGCACACTGCCTCCTAGGGTAGATACAAGTGCTTCAAAGATTCTGTACGATTCCTTTTTCTGCATATAGAGCTGAACTTCTCTCGTTACTAGAAGCTTTGTTTCCTCTCTGGGAAGCAATATTTAGGTGCTGCTTGTGAAGAAGTAAAACACAATTTGATAAAATTCGATAAAAGTATCCAATGAAAATACAGAGAGGCTTAAATGAGACTTTATGACAGCAGGCAAAGAACAAAGAGCAATTATG
>NC_069503.1:1151239180-1151241680 GCF_027579735.1 Bombina bombina | reverse complement strand
AGAGCTCTGAAAATTGCACGGAGTTCCAAGATATTGATCGGTAATCTCACCTCCTGAGATTCCCAAACTCCTTGTGCTGTCAGAGATCCCCACACAGCTCCCCAACCTGTGAGACTTGCATCTGTTGAAATTACAGTCCAGGTCGGAAGAACAAAAGAAGCCCCCTGAATTAAACGATGGTGATCTGTCCACCACGTTAGAGAGTGCCGAACAATCGGTTTTAAAGATATTAATTGATATATCTTCGTGTAATCCCTGCACCATTGGTTCAGCATACAGAGCTGAAGAGGTCGCATGTGAAAACGAGCAAAGGGGATCGCGTCCGATGCAGCAGTCATAAGACCTAGAATTTCCATGCATAAGGCTACCGAAGGGAATGATTGAGACTGAAGGTTTCGACAGGCTGTAATCAATTTTAGACGTCTCTTGTCTGTTAAAGACAAAGTCATGGACACTGAATCTATCTGGAAACCCAGAAAGATTACCCTTGTTTGAGGAATCAAAGAACTTTTTGGTAAATTGATCCTCCAACCATGATCTTGAAGAAACAACACAAGTCGATTCGTATGAGACTCTGCTAAATGTAAAGACGGAGCAAGTACCAAGATATCGTCCAAATAAGGAAATACCACAATACCCTGTTCTCTGATTACAGACAGAAGGGCACCGAGAATCTTTGTGAAAATTCTTGGAGCTGTAGCAAGGCCAAACGGTAGAGCCACAAATTGGTAATGCTTGTCTAGAAAAGAGAATCTCAGGAACTGATAATGATCTGGATGAATCGGAATATGCAGATATGCATCCTGTAAATCTATTGTGGACATATAATTCCCTTGCTGAACAAAAGGCAATATAGTCCTTACAGTTACCATCTTGAACGTTGGTATCCTTACATAACGATTCAATAATTTTAGATCCAGAACTGGTCTGAAGGAATTCTCCTTCTTTGGTACAATGAAGAGATTTGAATAAAACCCCATCCCCTGTTCCGGAACTGGAACTGGCATAATTACTCCAGCCAACTCTAGATCTGAAACACAATTCAGAAATGCTTGAGCTTTCACTGGATTTACTGGGACATGGGAAAGAAAAAATCTCTTTGCAGGAGGTCTCATCTTGAAACCAATTCTGTACCCTTCTGAAACAATGTTCTGAATCCAAAGATTGTGAACAGAATTGATCCAAATTTCTTTGAAAAAACGTAACCTGCCCCCTACCAGCTGAACTGGAATGAGGGCCGTACCTTCATGTGAACTTAGAAGCAGGCTTTGCCTTTCTAGCAGGCTTGGATTTATTCCAGACTGGAGATGGTTTCCAAACTGAAACTGCTCCTGAGGACGAAGGATCAGGCTTTTGTTCTTTGTTGAAACGAAAGGAACGAAAACGATTGTTAGCCCTGTTTTTACCTTTAGACTTTTTATCCTGTGGTAAAAAAGTTCCTTTCCCACCAGTAACAGTTGAAATAATAGAATCCAACTGAGAACCAAATAATTTGTTTCCCTGGAAAGAAATGGAAAGTAGAGTTGATTTAGAAGCCATATCAGCATTCCAAGTCTTAAGCCATAAAGCTCTTCTGGCTAAGATAGCCAGAGACATAAATCTAACATCAACTCTAATAATATCAAAAATGGCATCACAGATGAAATTATTAGCATGCTGGAGAAGAATAATAATATCATGAGAATCACGATTTGTTACTTGTTGCGCTAGAGTTTCCAACCAAAAAGTTGAAGCTGCAGCAACATCAGCCAATGATATAGCAGGTCTAAGAAGATTACCTGAACATAGATAAGCTTTTCTTAGAAAAGATTCAATTTTTCTATCTAAAGGATCCTTAAACGAGGTACCATCTGACGTAGGAATGGTAGTACGTTTAGCAAGGGTAGAAATAGCCCCATCAACTTTAGGGATTTTGTCCCAAAATTCTAACCTGTCAGTCGGAACAGGATATAATTGCTTAAAACGTTTAGAAGGAGTAAATGAATTACCCAATTTATCCCATTCCTTAGCAATTACTGCAGAAATAGCATTAGGAACAGGAAAGACTTCTGGAATAACCGCAGGAGCTTTAAAAACCTTATCCAAACGTATAGAATTAGTATCAAGAGGACTAGAATCCTCTATTTCTAACGCAATTAGTACTTCTTTAAGTAAAGAGCGAATAAATTCCATCTTAAATAAATATGAAGATTTATCAGCATCAATCTCTGAGACAGAATCCTCTGAACCAGAAGAGTCCAAAGAATCAGAATGATGGTGTTCATTTAAAAATTCATCTGTAGAGAGAGAAGATTTAAAAGACTTTTTACGTTTACTAGAAGGAGAAATAACAGACAAAGCCTTCTTTATGGATTCAGAAACAAAATCTCTTATGTTATCAGGAACATTCTGCACCTTAGATGTTGAGGGAACTGCAACAGGCAATGGTACATCACTAAAGGAAATATTATCTGCTTTAACAAGTTTGTCATGACAATTATTACAAACAACAGCTGGAGGA
>NC_069503.1:1151229180-1151234180 GCF_027579735.1 Bombina bombina | reverse complement strand
TGGCAGCCTCCCAGACCAGTTTTCTTCTCGTCTTTTCATCAATTTTGGAGGGACATCCAGTTCTTGGTAATGTCACTGTTGTGCCAGCTCCTACTGAGCATGTGCAAGAATTCACAGAATAAGCGTGTATGCATTTGTGATTGGCTGATGGCTGTCACATGGTACAGGGGGAGTGGAAATAGAATCTACTACTAATTTGAAGTTCAGACTAAGTGCTATTGCATTGTCTTGTTATCTTGCATTTATTGATTATGCAAAACTACTGAGTTGACTGGTCCTTTAAGCACTACATTACAAAAGGTCTGCACACACAAATGTTTATATCTGCACATTATGTATCAGTAATTAAGCACCACATTACATGTAGGATAACAAATCAACTGAAGATCTAATAGGTACAGTGACTACACGGGTGGCTATATGTAGGATAACAAATCAACTGAAGATCTAATAGACAACTGCACGGGTGGCTATAAGTAGGATAACAAATCAACTGAAAATCTAATAGACAACTGCACAGGCAGATATATGTAGGATAACAAATCAACTGAAGACGTAATAACTGCACGGGTGGCTATATGTAGGATAACAAATCAACTGAAGACGTAATAACTGCACGGGTGGCTATATGTAGGATAACAAATCAACTGAAGATGTAATAAGTAACTGCACGGGTGGCTATATGTAGGATAACAAATCAACTGAAGATCTAATAGGTAACTGCACGGGTGGCTATATGTAGGATAACAAATCAACTGAAGACGTAATAACTGCACGGGTGGCTATATGTAGGATAACAAATCAACTGAAGATCTAATAGGTAACTGCACGGGTGGCTATATGTAGGATAACAAATCAACTGAAGATCTAATAGGTAACTGCACGGGTGGCTATATGTAGGATAACAAATCAACTGAAGACGTAATAACTGCACGGGTGGCTATATGTAGGATAACAAATCAACTGAAGATCTAATAGACAACTGCACAGGCGGCTATATGTAGGATAACAAATCAACTGAAGATATAATAAGTAACTGCACGGGTGGCTATATGTAGGATAACAAATCAACTGAAGATCTAATAGACAACTGCACAGGGGCTATATGTAGGATAACAAATCAACTGAAAATCTAATAGACAACTGCACAGGGGCTATATGTAGGATAACAAATCAACTGAAGACGTAATAACTGCACGGGTGGCTATATGTAGGATAACAAATCAACTGAAGATCTAATAGACAACTGCACAGGGGCTATATGTAGGATAACAAATCAACTAAAGACGTAATAACTGCACAGGCGGCTATATGTAGGATAACAAATCAACTGAAGACGTAATAACTGCACAGGCGGCTATATGTAGGATAACAAATCAACTGAAGATCTAATAGACAACTGCACAGGCGGCTATAAGTAGGATAACAAATCAACTGAAGATGTAATAAGTAACTGCACGGGTGGCTATATGTAGGATAACAAATCAACTGAAGATCTAATAGGTAACTGCACGGGTGGCTATATGTAGGATAACAAATCAACTGAAGACGTAATAACTGCACGGGTGGCTATATGTAGGATAACAAATCAACTGAAGATCTAATAGGTAACTGCACGGGTGGCTATATGTAGGATAACAAATCAACTGAAGATCTAATAGGTAACTGCACGGGTGGCTATATGTAGGATAACAAATCAACTGAAGACGTAATAACTGCACGGGTGGCTATATGTAGGATAACAAATCAACTGAAGATCTAATAGACAACTGCACAGGCGGCTATATGTAGGATAACAAATCAACTGAAGATATAATAAGTAACTGCACGGGTGGCTATATGTAGGATAACAAATCAACTGAAGATCTAATAGACAACTGCACAGGGGCTATATGTAGGATAACAAATCAACTAAAGACGTAATAACTGCACAGGCGGCTATATGTAGGATAACAAATCAACTGAAGACGTAATAACTGCACAGGCGGCTATATGTAGGATAACAAATCAACTGAAGATCTAATAGACAACTGCACAGGCGGCTATATGTTGGATAACAAATCAACTGAAGATCTAATAGACAACTGCACAGGCGGCTATAAGTAGGATAACAAATCAACTGAAGATCTAATAGGTAACTGCACGGGTGGCTATATGTAGGATAACAAATCAACTGAAGATCTAATAGGTAACTGCACGGGTGGCTATATGTAGGATAACAAATCAACTGAAGACGTAATAACTGCACGGGTGGCTATATGTAGGATAACAAATCAACTGAAGATCTAATAGGTAACTGCACGGGTGGCTATATGTAGGATAACAAATCAACTGAAGATCTAATAGGTAACTGCACGGGTGGCTATATGTAGGATAACAAATCAACTGAAGACGTAATAACTGCACGGGTGGCTATATGTAGGATAACAAATCAACTGAAGATCTAATAGATAACTGCACAGGCGGCTATATGTAGGATAACAAATCAACTGAAGATATAATAAGTAACTGCACGGGTGGCTATATGTAGGATAACAAATCAACTGAAGATCTAATAGACAACTGCACAGGGGCTATATGTAGGATAACAAATCAACTGAAAATCTAATAGACAACTGCACAGGGGCTATATGTAGGATAACAAATCAACTGAAGACGTAATAACTGCACGGGTGGCTATATGTAGGATAACAAATCAACTGAAGATCTAATAGACAACTGCACAGGGGCTATATGTAGGATAACAAATCAACTAAAGACGTAATAACTGCACAGGCGGCTATATGTAGGATAACAAATCAACTGAAGACGTAATAACTGCACAGGCGGCTATATGTAGGATAACAAATCAACTGAAGATCTAATAGACAACTGCACAGGCGGCTATATGTTGGATAACAAATCAACTGAAGATCTAATAGACAACTGCACAGGCGGCTATAAGTAGGATAACAAATCAACTGAAGATCTAATAGGTAACTGCACGGGTGGCTATATGTAGGATAACAAATCAACTGAAGATCTAATAGGTAACTGCACGGGTGGCTATATGTAGGATAACAAATCAACTGAAGACGTAATAAGTAACTGCACGGGTGGCTATATGTAGGATAACAAATCAACTGAAGATCTAATAGACAACTGCACAGGCGGTTATAAGTAGGGTAACAAATCAACTGAAGACGTAATAACTGCACAGGCGGCTATATGTAGTATAACAAATCAACTGAAGACGTAATAACTGCACAGGCGGCTATATGTAGGATAACAAATCAACTGAAGATCTAATATACAACTGCACAGGCGGCTATATGTTGGATAACAAATCAACTGAAGATCTAATAGACAACTGCACAGGCGGTTATAAGTAGGATAACAAATCAACTGAAGACGTAATAACTGCACAGGCGGCTATATGTAGGATAACAAATCAACTGAAGACTTAATAACTGCACAGGCGGCTATATGTAGGATAACAAATCAACTGAAGATCTAATAGACAACTGCACAGGCGGCTATAAGTAGGATAACAAATCAACTGAAGATGTAATAAGTAACTGCACGGGTGGCTATATGTAGGATAACAAATCAACTGAAGATCTAATAGGTAACTGCACGGGTGGCTATATGTAGGATAACAAATCAACTGAAGACGTAATAACTGCACGGGTGGCTATATGTAGGATAACAAATCAACTGAAGATCTAATAGGTAACTGCACGGGTGGCTATATGTAGGATAACAAATCAACTGAAGATCTAATAGGTAACTGCACGGGTGGCTATATGTAGGATAACAAATCAACTGAAGACGTAATAACTGCACGGGTGGCTATATGTAGGATAACAAATCAACTGAAGATCTAATAGACAACTGCACAGGCGGCTATATGTAGGATAACAAATCAACTGAAGATATAATAAGTAACTGCACGGGTGGCTATATGTAGGATAACAAATCAACTGAAGATCTAATAGACAACTGCACAGGGGCTATATGTAGGATAACAAATCAACTAAAGACGTAATAACTGCACAGGCGGCTATATGTAGGATAACAAATCAACTGAAGACGTAATAACTGCACAGGCGGCTATATGTTGGATAACAAATCAACTGAAGATCTAATAGACAACTGCACAGGCGGCTATAAGTAGGATAACAAATCAACTGAAGATCTAATAGGTAACTGCACGGGTGGCTATATGTAGGATAACAAATCAACTGAAGATCTAATAGGTAACTGCACGGGTGGCTATATGTAGGATAACAAATCAACTGAAGACGTAATAACTGCACGGGTGGCTATATGTAGGATAACAAATCAACTGAAGATCTAATAGGTAACTGCACGGGTGGCTATATGTAGGATAACAAATCAACTGAAGATCTAATAGGTAACTGCACGGGTGGCTATATGTAGGATAACAAATCAACTGAAGACGTAATAACTGCACGGGTGGCTATATGTAGGATAACAAATCAACTGAAGATCTAATAGATAACTGCACAGGCGGCTATATGTAGGATAACAAATCAACTGAAGATATAATAAGTAACTGCACGGGTGGCTATATGTAGGATAACAAATCAACTGAAGATCTAATAGACAACTGCACAGGGGCTATATGTAGGATAACAAATCAACTGAAGATATAATAAGTAACTGCACGGGTGGCTATATGTAGGATAACAAATCAACTGAAGATCTAATAGACAACTGCACAGGGGCTATATGTAGGATAACAAATCAACTGAAGACGTAATAACTGCACGGGTGGCTATATGTAGGATAACAAATCAACTGAAGATCTAATAGACAACTGCACAGGGGCTATATGTAGGATAACAAATCAACTAAAGACGTAATAACTGCACAGGCGGCTATATGTAGGATAACAAATCAACTGAAGACGTAATAACTGCACAGGCGGCTATATGTAGGATAACAAATCAACTGAAGATCTAATAGACAACTGCACAGGCGGCTATATGTTGGAT